>NW_006800307.1:141210-143935 GCF_000485575.1 Poecilia formosa | reverse complement strand
GCTGCAGGAAGTGATGGACTCTGCAGCAGGAAGTGATGGACTCCGCTGCAGGAAGTGATGGACTCTGCTGCAGGAAGTGATGGACTCCGCTGCAGGAAGTGATGGACTCTGCTGCAGGAAGTGATGGACTCCGCTGCAGGAAGTGATGGACTCTGCAGCAGGAAGTGATGGACTCCGCTGCAGGAAGTGATGGACTCTGCAGCGGGAAGTGATGGACTCCGCAGGGGGAAGTGATGGACTCCGCAGCGGGAAGCGATGAACTCCGCTGCAGGAAGCGATGGACTCCGCAGCAGGAAGTGATGGACTCCGCTGCAGGTCAGGCTCCTGCTGGTTTTCACCAAATTTCAGCTGGAAATCCGGCCAATCAGAAGCGTCGTCCCCATGTGACAAATACGCCCAATGAACAAAGAGCAGCAGATTGTCCTGGTGAGGGCACACAGAGAAAAGGAAGGCAGCATCATGCTGTGGGCCGTTTCACTGCCAGCGTAAAGCACAGCAGCTGCTGCTTTTTCAGCACCACAGACGACAATAAGAAGCTTTTTATTTCACTGATGACAAAAACCTTGTAGAAATGCTACTGCATTTCTGTGTTTACCACCGATAAACAGAAATACCATCTCCTCTCTGGAAAAACAGCCCTGCACATAAATTACTTTAAGCTTTTCCACTTGATCGTACTAACGGTACCCACCAACTCACTCCCAGTTCAATTTATCAACCATAAAACCAGCTTAATCCGTCTTCACTGTCACCAACACTGATGTATAAAAACCCAATTTAAAATAAACCTGTAAGCCTGGAGGGGAGCAAATAAAGCCTGGCAGCCGGCCAGGCTGTTAAAACACTGAGGGGAACAGCCACTGCAAAAACACAGAATATTACCAAGTATTTTGGTCTAGTTTCTAATGCACATATCTTAGTTCACTTAAAATAAGAAAAACAAACTTACATTCCAGAAAGATACAGCAGCTGGTTTTAAAATGGCAGAAAAATTCACTTATAGATATTTTTCCATGTCTAAGTGAAATAATCTCAGTGAAACTAGAACTTTTTCATCAGTATTAAGGAATTATTGACTTAAAAACGATGCTATCTCTTGATGAAATGTGATTTCCAAGTTAGTTTTGTTTTATTTCAAGTGTATTAAGATATTTGTGCTTGAAACTAAATAAAAATACTTGTAACATTGTTTTTTCAGTGCTGAAAAGCAAAAGTAAAAAGGAGAGAAAAGCTGATTTACTTAAAAACATCAAATAACCCAAACCCTAATTTTCTGGTCTGAGAATGAAAGCAGTAAATTCTTAGGTTTTTTTTACGTTGGGTTCCTGATTTAAGGTGATTCGTCGGGTTGGACGTGACGTTCAGGAGATGAAACGAACAAAAACTGAAACAATGAATGGAAACGTGACCAGTGCGTAAACATCGACGTTCTGGGTTTACTTACAAACATGAAAAGATCCGAACTGCAGCGGTTCTGCTTTACAAGCCGGATCCAAAGAAACGATGAATGAATCATTTCCTGGAGAGAAAACAACAGGCGTCCTGCTGGGCACCATGTAAATAATACAACAAACATCTCTGCCTCCTTCAGATTCCCTCAGCTGGTTTCTGCTCAACTTCCTGTTTCACTTTCTGCTTCCTTTTCCTCGACGCCACCGAATAAAAACTCAGCCTCTGATTCTCCGCCGTGTTCTAGAAACGCAGCAACGTTTCATCCAGTGTTGAATTCATTTCACACAGATCTGCTAAACCTAAACACACACACACACACACACACACACACACANACAGCCATCGTCCTCCTTGTTTCTGAGGCTCAGATCGTCTCCATACAGAAATACAACCTGCTTGTATTTCAGTTTGGATTTTAATTAAAGCTTCTGGTGTCAAACATGAGGTCCGAGGGCCAAACCTGGCCGCCGTAGCTTCTGGTGTGGCCCTCTAGACTCCAGAGAAATGCAGAAATAAATGTGATTAAATATGATTTTGTCAAGCAAATCAAACCAGTTTCTGTTTGCAAAACACTTTTTCATGCTTTTGCACAATCATGAGTTTATTGCTAATTTTCTGCAAAGGTTGGTCGAAAACATTAACAGATGCTAACTCCCACCTGCAGGTGGCAGCATTTCTTCACTGCTCCCTCATCCGTAACTAGAAATCATATTTACCGTCATATAAAAGCCAAATATCGCAAAATCTTTACAAATATTTTAAATTTACCTCCTGAAAATCAGTGATTTTAATTGCAGTGATTTTAATTGCAAAAGTAAATGATAAAAAATAAATATTGAACTAAGTTTTTGGAGTTGGCGTTTTTATTCACTTGGATAATTCTGTTTTGTTTCATGGCCGATGGAAACGCGGCTGCTGTCCCGTCATGATGGCGGCAGTTTGCCTGGCAGGATGTTTCAAAGCCTCCTGCTGATTTCTCTGTAACGTGTCGTCAGCAGAGGAACCGACTGAGTCGACCCGTCGAGGCAGAAATGGATCCAGAAAGCTCAGCGGCCCCGAAGGAGCGGCGCGGCCCCGAAGGAGCGGCGCGGCCCCGAAGGAGCGGCGCGGCCCCGGACCACCTGCTGCCAGGTAACCTCTGGAACCGTTTCCTGTTTCTGGACGTAAAGCAGAGATTCTCTGAGTCCGGTCGGGTCCAGTCTCTGGTTCTGAGCCGTTTGCTGCAGATGATGTGGTGACGGGGAAGAGGATCTTCCATTATAGATCTGACCCG
>NW_006800307.1:139620-141200 GCF_000485575.1 Poecilia formosa | reverse complement strand
AGTTTTTGGAGTTGGCGTTTTTATTCACTTGGATAATTCTGTTTTGTTTCATGGGCGATGGAAACGCGGCTGCTGTCCCGTCATGATGGCGGCAGTTTGCCTGGCAGGATGTTTCAAAGCCTCCTGCTGATTTCTCTGTAACGTGTCGTCAGCAGAGGAACCGACTGAGTCGACCCGTCGAGGCAGAAATGGATCCAGAAAGCCCAGCGGCCCTGAAGGAGCGCCGCGGCGTTGGACCACCCGCTGCCAGGTAACGTCTGGAACCGTTTCCTGTTTCTGGACGTAAAGCAGAGATTCTCCGAGTCCGGTCGGGTCCAGTCTCTGGTTCTGAGCCGTTTGCTGCAGAGGATGTGGTGACGGGGAAGAGGATCTTCCATTATAGATCTGACCCGTGGGTCGCACACACACACACACACACACACACACACACACACACACACACCTGCTGACTGTAGTTGTCTCTCTTTGATTTATCTGCCTCTGCTGATTGTGTGTGTGTGTGTGTGTGTGTGTGTGTGTGTGTGTGTGTGTGTGTGTGAGTGTGTGAAGCCGTTCGGACTCTCCTGATTATCTGGACTGACAGTTGACCTTCAGCTGAGCCGCTGCTGCTCTGGTCCAGGCGGCTGTTTGGTTTTTCGGGGATGATGGCCTGATAATCTCTCCTCGGTAACAGTGGTCGACTCCAGGTTATCTTCATTTAAGCGCCTCAGTCGCCTCCAGTTAATAATACTTGACATTTAGTGAAGAAAAGCGGAGCAGGCGTTGGGAAAACGTGGAGCTGTTTGGAGTTCAGACGTCTGCGTCTGAATCAATCGTCTCGGTTTCTGCCTCCTGCAGCTCCTCTGCTGACTGCAGGAGTTTCACGCTTTAGTTTGTGATTTGACTGCAGACTGGATCCATTTCACTCGTCAAACAGGATTAATTTGTTTTCAGTTTAATCTCAGATTACAGCAGATATTAAAGTAAAACTCAAACAGCAGCTCCACCTGTTTGGCCCTTTCAGGCCACCGTACTCAGAACCTTGTGGTGACATCTCTGAAACTTTCATTGTTTTTGATCAGGGGTGTCCAAAGTGTGGCTCGGGGGCCGTTTGTGGCCCTTGGACTGATTTTTTTGCGGCCCTCAGCTGCAGATCAAGAATGATGCAACTTTGTGAAATGTTAAGTACAACAAAGAATGAATCTTTTAATAACTTTAATAATAAGTGGAACCTCGTTTATCCAGAAACTCACACAGAAAATCCGACTTTGCTGCACAAAAATCATCTTTTATTTGATTTAAAATCAGAAAATGATCCTAATTCATTTCTTATGAGGGAGAATAATCAAACCTTAGACAAACTGAAAACTTCACTGTTTTATTTTAATACAGCAAACATGAAAAATCATTTTAAAGTTGTGGATCGTTATCACTAATCTGTGTTCAGATTAGTATTTATCACTAATCTGAACACAGGAACTGAGTTTAATCATACTTTTTCATTCTGATGATATTTATTGATGCTCTAATGGAACAAAAAGTGGAAGAAATAATAGAAATATTAATCCAGATGATGCTGTTATTTCTACAGATATTAGTTA
>NW_006800307.1:134072-139286 GCF_000485575.1 Poecilia formosa | reverse complement strand
CATCTTTTATTTAAAATCAGAAAATGATCCTAATTCATTTCTTATGAGGGAGAATAATCAAACCTTAGACAAACTGAAAACTTCACTGTTTTATTTTAATACAGCAAACATGAAAAATCCTTTTAAAGTTGTGGATCTTTATCACTAATCTGAACACAGGAACTGAGTTTAATCATACTTTTTCATTCTGATGATATTTATTGATGCTCTAATGGAACAAAAAGTGGAAGAAATAATAGAAATATTAATCCAGATGATGCTGTTATTTCTACAGATATTAGTTAGTGATAAATCTAAATTTGAACAATAAATGATAAATCTCCTCCTCTGTTGGGTAAATTAATCCAGATTTATTAAAATAAATTATTTTTAATCAATGTGTAGCAGTGATGGTGTAAGCAGCGGCCAGCAGGGGGCGTCATATCGCCGCTGTGATGTCATCAGGCAGTAACCGGAGCGCCTGGCAGCATCAGATGGTTGCCATGTCAACAAGCTGTGGTTTAGATTCATAGAAGAAGAAATAATCTGGTGCAGCTGATTCTGGATTAGAGCTTCATCTGTCAGCTGACATTCCCGCCGTCTCTCTCTCCCCCCTCTGTTGATCGCCCTCCCACTGGGAGAGAGTCTCTGCTTCCCAGTCCGTCCACGCGCCTGCGGTCTGCAGCAGCCGCCGTTCGATGAGAACATTCAGCTAAATGTCTGATCGATGGGCGCTGGCAGCTCCGCCGCCGCCGCCAGAATACTGACGAGCCTCTGCACATGCTCAGTGCGCTCCGCCTGCTGGTGGACGTTCAGCTGAGCTTTACAGCAGCAGGACTCTGTAACGGAGGGCATCTTCAGTGATTTCTCTGGTTAATAAACGGTGAAGCAGGTTAAACTCGGATTCATCGATCTGCAGATGAAGATTGGAGAGTTTAGGATCTGGAAATGTTTCCAGCTGAATAATAACTGGACACTAAAGATGCTTAATTGGAGATTTTTTTAGTTTGTTACATAATTTGAACCTGATGAAACTAAAACTTTTCCTCTTGAGCAGTGAGGAGGATTAATCAATTATTCTGGCAATTTATCGATTAATCAGATTTAAAAATTCTCACAATCTACAAAGTTTTCATTTAAATCACTTAAGCTTGTTTTGTCCTTTAGAGATGCATTAAAAACCAAATAATTCATTTTTAAATAAAAAATAAACATTTTACAGCCTAAAATGCCAGAACAGCATTCCTTTAGTGAACGCTTGCTAAATGCTGAATGTAGATATGTCTTATACAGTTCTGGGTTCATCTCTGAACGTTTTCTTTCTCAGCAAATCATCTTTGTTGAATCTACATATAATTGAAGGATCACTAAATTAGCTGACGATTATAGAAATGATTAATCTGATGAATCGTTTCAGCTCCAGTTGTGGGTTAAAATCCGTTTCCTCCTGCAGGTTAAACTTCATAAACTGAGGATCTCAGTCAAAAACAGGATCCAGGTTTGGACTTTGTTTAAGCCCTCAGCGTCGCGCGGCGTTGAACCGGCGCAGGCGGCGCTCGAATTACTCCTTCCTGTCGGGCGTCACTGCATCACTGGACGCGTTTCTTCAGCTCGTCACTTATAAACTTGTTTTGAAACCAGAGTTTTTCTCCTCCTTCCTCTCCGCTGTGGAGCCAAACCTTCGTCCTCCTCCTCCTCGTCGTCGCCTCTCTGCTGCTCTTTGTTTTGCAGATACCATCCGACTTCCTGCCGACACAAACAGAAGCTTGTTGAGTCCATTTAGCTGCTGTTTGGTAGCGGCTGCATTAAGGCCTTATCAGGCGCAGCAACACTGCTAATAAACTGATAACGCCTCGCAGCATCGATTTCAGGCTCAAACGAGCCAACTTCATCCGACCCGTCTGGCCCAACACGATTACTGCCGACAGGAAGTGAGCCTTACATGCACAGACATGGAGGGTAATCCTGCACCTAATCTGGGTTTAAATGGATCCGAAGTTCAGCTTAGAAAGGATCAAATGTTGGAGGAATCTCCAGAAAACAAACATTTTCGCTCATTTATTTCACTTATTTTACATGTAACTCAATAATTATTACAGCTGGATGTAAATATCTCTGAGCAAACTCATCCTGGACCTTAAAAAGTCTTAAATTTAAGCATCTACATGAAGACCATAAAATCTCTTAAATATGTTTCAGATCAAGTTATTCAAACTTCTTCAGTTTTGACACATTTTGTGTATTTTTCTGTCGGGCAGAAGTTTGAGTCACTCTCGGACTCATTGTGTTCTGTGACTCTACCGCTATCGCTAACTCACTGCTAACATACCCCGCTAGCTAGCTAGCTCATTTGTGCTTGTGTTGGTTAAGTGGAAATGTATCGGTAGTTGGCTGGACGACGTTTGTTCATTTCTGTGGAGTCACAGGTCTTAAAGTGAATTCATGATGGAGCCAAAGGTCTTAAAAAGTCTTAAATTCATGGATCTAAAATTAAAGCCAGACAGATGTTCAGAGTTTGTCTCATTTGGCTGGGACTCAGCAAAAAGGCCTTTAGTTTAACTTAATGTGGAGATTTTTACTCGTCTGTGTTTAACTCGCTGGTAAAACTCATTCAGTGGAAGGAAAACGACTTCTGATGCAAATGAACGTTTTTCCTGCTAGTTTCTGCTGTTCAGGTTCTGCTGAACGAACTCTTGGTTTGGTTTGAAGTCTGATAAAATGACTCCAGAGTCACGTCACCATTCAGACGCTTCACTTTCTGCCTAACGAGCCTCGTTTCAATGGATTTTCTGCATTGTGTTGCTTACAGAACATTTTACTCGAATTTGCAGAAAAGTTGCAGCATAAACAATCAGTCTGCTGTATTCATACTTATTGAGACGTGCAATAATTCCTAGACATTAATCCAAATCAAGCCCCTTAATTAAGAACTGCTGAATTTGTTCCTGATTTGAATAAAGAGCCAGAAGCTGATCTTTCTCTGCAGCTTTGTTTGGTCTTCCTGTCTGTGTCTGGATGATAGAGGAAGCTAATTAAAGTGACTCCTAACGCTGTCATTCTGAGGACCAACCAATCCAATTAATTAGCCTTTATTAAAGAACTCATTACATTCACACTTCTTTGTGTTTGCTGGAGCGCGGTGGCGAGTTGGTGCAGCAGTATTCGAACTGGCAGCTGAACAGGACAGGTGAGCAGTTACCTGCAGACAGCGGCGCCTCACTGCGACCGGACGCAGTCCAGCATGAACACCAACACGCTCCCTGCTCTGGATCCTCCTCCAGCTGCTGTGGCTCTGGGTCAAACCAACCTGTTCCCCTCCTGGCCTGTGGGGGCGCTGCACCAAGAACCACTGAAGGAAACAACACAAAAACCTCTGAAGACACTGAGAGCAACTTCCTTCTTCACCAGGTGGAAACAAGATGGAGGCGTCAGATTTTAGTGGTTGGAGGATTTCTCTTTAGGCTAAAGACCAGGAGACATTTCTGCTGCTAGCGCTAGGCTAACATGATAGATTTGGTTGGATTTACCCAGAATGCCCTGCTCTGTAGTCCACTTCCTGCTTCTGGAGCGGTTTCTGGTCCGCTTGGCGTTCACATATGCATTCAAACTGAACCAGAGTTCATGTCACTCGAGGTTTGCAGGTGAACCAGAGTTAGATTAGCGTTCACATCTCACCAACTGAACCGATTTCTAGACTAACGGACTGGATTTGGGTTGAAGCAGCTCTGATGTGATCAGGTGGGAATAAAGCAGAGAAGAAGAAGAGGTTCCTGTTGGTGACAGGAAGTCAGGAGGAAATGATTGGGTGGTGAATTGGAAGCAGTCGGCGTGTAGAAGGTGTTCTGGTCAGACGACACCAACGTTAAACTGGGAACCAGCGCTTTGCATCGTCCAGGCCACAGTTCTGCATGTTGCTTATTGTGATACGAAGTTTGATTTCATCAGCTGTGAACTCCCAGGCTGCACAAAACAAATCCGACTTTTAACAGCCGTCTGAACTCGGATCTCTGCACCTTCAAAATAATTTGATCTGTTCCACGTCCTGACGTGGAATTAAATCGTATCCGATCGTTTTCCAAGCGTCTGCAGTCTGAGTCGCATTTCCTCAGACGTGTGAGAAGAGCCCGGCGTCTTCTGGTCGTAGTTCCTCACCAGAAGAAGCCAGACGTGAATCTGGGCGTAAACAGCTGACGCTGCCTGGTTTGTAAAGGAATATTTTGCTCTTTTTTGTAATGTTGTTAATTTGCTACAACAAAGTGAACCTGAATCACTTTGGATTCTTTTCTGGTGACGATGCGTTTAAAATCTGAACCATTTTAAAATCGATCCATAAGCAGCAGCTGAAGATTTCATCAACTCTGACGGTGTTTTCATTTCTGACTGTATTATTGTGTTTCTCTCTCACTGTTGGTCTACGCTCTACGGATTATTTCAGTTTTTATTAATTATTGCCTTTAATCGTGAAAATCTTGCCTTATTTAGCACTTCCTGTCCTTTTTAACGATCATTCTGTGGATTGATTATTATCTGCTGTGTGAAGCGTCGTTGATGAGAACTGGATGCTTCAGAGGAGAAGTCGGCTTTATTGTCATTTGTCTAAAAGCCATTTTGGCTTCTGAAGCCTCTGCTGAGGAGGCGGCGGCTGCCAGCGTCTCCAGGCTGGATCCCATCAGACCTGCTGTTCAACACATCAGGAGTTTTTACTCCATCTCACCTGAAATGGACTCAACATTTTCTTCCTTCGTTGAAAAATCGCTCCTCATTGAAATAATGTCTGTCCATTCCTGCTTCAACTCAGCCGGTTATTTTAGATCATTTCCTGTTTCTCTGCCTGAACGAACCAAACCTCCATGAAACTCTGACATGTTTGGACATTAATGACGTCCAGATCTTCAGGCCAGTCCGCCATTTTGAAAGTCAGAGCAGCCTTTGCATGTATTATGTAAAATTAGTCAAAATGTGTCTGATGTTGCTTTTATTCAGTTGATTTCAGTGTAACAATGGTGGCAGGATGCTCTGTGGTTGGCTGCACAAACTTTTCATTTTATTCTAATCATTTTGATTAGAAAAGGAGACGATGATGAGCATCAGCCGTTGGCGCTAAGCTAAGATTAACCTTCATATTGGGATTGATTGACAGCACTAAGCCCCTCCTCCTGCCTCTGATTGGTCGTTTTCTTCAAACAACATTAGTTCAGGGAGGAGGTGGAAATCGATCTTTTCTCAGATTATCTG
>NW_006800307.1:127454-133804 GCF_000485575.1 Poecilia formosa | reverse complement strand
GAGGATCCGCTGCGCTGTGATTGGAGGATCCGCTGCGCTGTGATTGGCTGTGATTGGAGGATCCGCTGCGCTGTGATTGGAGGATCCGCTGCGCTGTGATTGGCTGTGATTGGAGGATCCGCTGCGCTGTGATTGGAGGATCCGCTGCGCTGTGATTGGCTGTGATTGGAGGATCTGCTGAGCTGTGATTGGCTGTGATTGGAGGATCTGCTGAGCTGTGATTGGAGGATCTGCTGCGCTGTGATTGGCTGTGATTGGAGGATTTGCTGAGCTGTGATTGGAGGATCCGCTGCGCTGTGATTGGAGGATCTGCTGCGCTGTGATTGGCTGTGATTGGAGGATTTGCTGAGCTGTGATTGGAGGATCTGCTGCGCTGTGATTGGAGGATCCGCTGCGCTGTGATTGGCTGTGATTGGAGGATCTGCTGAGCTGTGATTGGAGGATCTGCTGCGCTGTGATTGGAGGATCCGCTGCGCTGTGATTGGCTGAGGGGGTTAAATGAACCGGAGTTGCTGGAACGAACCCAAAGCCTGACCTTTGTTGGTTTCTCCTGGCTTCGTTAAGCAGACTAACAAGAGGCGCCGACTGACACTTCTCCACTTAATGAGAAGAATCTCAACAACAGAGTCTGAGTTGTTATCCTGGCAGTCAGCGGGGTCGATGCTCTGCACATTTCACTGAAACTACATTTATTTACTGTTTTCTGCCCTGCAGGCGGCTCAGGATGAATCTTTACTGGTAATATTTGTTTGTAGGTTGAATGAAATCAGTTCCTGAGATCTGAGCAGAACTAATGCTGCTCTGGATGAACTTGGGTTGAAAAATTATTTACTATAAACGAGCTCTTGTAAATGAGTTTTGTCTTATTTCAGGTGCATTAAGATGTCTGTACTAAAAACTAGACCAAAATACTTGGTAGGATTTTGTGTTTTTGCAGTGTAAATTAACGCACATCTTTATTTTTGCTGTTTAACTTTGACTTTTGCAACCAGCTCCATCTTCACGCTGTTTGAGATCAAAGACAGCAAAGTTAAATAAAGTGTGTTTTTTATGGAGGGACATGTTTAATATCAGCTGCAGCACCAGGGAGCCTCTTCAATAAGAGCCGGCATGTTGGCGCGTGTCGGCCTTCACAACGCAGCCTTTTAATTTCCCGTCCGATATTAATATCCGCTCTCAGACGAGCGCGCGTACAGCCTCATTGCCAGGTTTCATTATCTGCCCTCCGGCTGCTCTGCAGATCCGCGCTGCTGATGAAAACACAAGCGGAGAAAATAATCCGACCCGAGAGCAGGAAAAACACTAAAAGATGCCGAAGATTTGACTCCTTCGAACAGAGACGTCCAGTCAGAGCTGCAGCAGGTGGGTCTCCACTGAAACCGTCATTTATGAAGAGATTAAAAAGACGCTTCACTTCAAGTCTCCGTCATGTGACTTAAATTTAAACAGTTACGTGTTAAACACAGACTGAACAAACCTTTAGTCTACAAAATATCAAGTCAGCTTTTTATCCATGTTCAAACGGAAATATTCTCTTTTTTTAACATTTTTTAAACTAACATTGAGTTCAGTCAGGATTTAAACGGCAGCAGGATGACGGCTGCTGCCATCGATCGACATGTTGGTCTAAGTTATGTGAGCTGCTTCTCCAATTCCTATCAGGTAGCAGGAAGGATTTATTTCTGCTCCTTGTATTTCACCAGAACCACACAGGTGTCGCTCAGCTGCAGACGGAGAAGCCAAAGACTGAAAACATGAGAGTTTTAAAGTGATAAAGCTTCCTCCGGCTGAGGCTGCGTTCGCTCAGCAGGACTCCAGGATCAGTTACAACTTATTGCTGAAATCTGATGTTTGGCAGCCGCAGTCAGATTCTGTGTGAAGAAGAAGAACGCAGCCGTCACCCGGCAGCTCCGATACGGCAGTAAAGATGGCCGCCGCTTATGCATCAGATTACTTTTTGTGCTTTTAGGGGTATTTTCAGTACGTTGTGCTTTTTGCTTTTACTTGAATAATTTTATTGTGAAACAAAAAATGTCTGAATGAAAAACAAACATGTTTTAACCAAAAACTCACCATAAACAGACACACACCTGCAGGTTTTGTTAAAGTTTAATAAGTTTTTTATTGAAATAAAATGATTTGGAAAAAACATTCTGTTGCCTGATTTTGCCTGATTTTGTTACTTATATGAATTATTGTCATTTTGGTCCTTAAAATACCAACATTTCAACTTCATATTTTGGTCCATCTAATTATGTAATTTCTAAATATTAAATGATTAATAATTTGACCAGTACTGGAGTAAACTTTTACCAAATATGTTTTCACTCTTGAGTCATTTCTTGGATGGATACTTTTTATTTAACTTGAGTAAATATTCCTCTGGTTTCCTCTGGTGCAGAATTATGATGCATATTTATATCAACGACATAAAAGTCATGTAAAGTGTGACGTGACCGTTCTGATTACAAACGCTTCATATCTCATTTATCACTATTTTCTTTTTGAGTCTAAGATTGCACATTGCCTTTGTAGCTGATCTGCCACCACGAAGCAGAACTGTAATTCTTTTTCTGAAGCTTCAGAAACTTGATGGCATCCTCCAAAGGTTAGCACAGTTAGCCGCTCAGCTTTGTGTTGACCTTCCTGCGCATAAAGACTCATCCAAAAAGATGAGGTCACTCAGTAAGGAAGATAAGAAGAACGATACTGAAAGTATTTATTTTACTGGTTTTCAGAAACATGAAGGATCCCGGACAAGCCCCCAAAAATTACAAGTGAACTAGTACAGAGGCAGGAGAAACAAAAAAAACTGTCCAGATTTCAGTAAATGAGACGAGAACAAAAAAAAAAAATTAAAGTGTCTAAGAACAAACCAGAAATCTCAGTGCAGTTGGAGGAAGTCCTCTGTCAAACGGTGATGCAAAGAACACAAACTGTTGAAGTTAGACATGTTTGTTTCTCTTAAATTGTAACTCATTTTGTTAAATTAGCAGCAGACGGTGTTGTAAGACTTATTCCAGTTTTAAAGCTCTGAGAGTAACATTTGATTTTCTTTTTCTTTGTACAAACGTTTGGGTATAAAAAGGAAGAGGTTTTTATTCCTTGAGAAAGGGACTTTTGTTCCTTCTAAGGGTAAATCGTCAGCCTGACCTCCAGCTTGACTGACAGAAGTTGTGCTAGTCTGGGCTGCTGCCTGATGATTAACATGCTATCAGCTGCATTGTGCTCTAATTGGTTCCTTTTGGAGAGCGCTCAGCGTGGGATAAAGAAAGCTCTGTTGCTGGAACAAAGACACAGATGAACACACAGATCCATGGCCGCACAACAGAGACGTGGTGTTTCGTCTGCAGCGGTTCAGGCTGATAACCGGTAATTAGGTACCTGTGTGGAGGTGCTGATCAGGAGCCGAAGGTCTGGATGGACTCGCTGATGGTCGCAGGGACGGAGACGGAAACCAGGCGGTCGCGTCTTCAGATGTTCAGAGTTTGTTTTTCAGTGGCTGCCATTTCTGAAGTTATGCAATCTGAAATTAACAGCAATAATTTCGGCTATTTACCCTGTAAAAATAGTTTCTCAGTCATTTTCTCACCATTTTATTCATTTCTAAATGTCAGTTTTAAACTTAAAATGTTATTAGCTTGCTAAATATTTAGCTATATAAATATTTGGTGAGCAAGTTATTTAGCTCCAAACTAAATGTTAGCTTGGGTAACATAACCTAACCCTAAACTAATTGTTTAGTTTACAAGCTAAATATTTAACTAGCTAAGCTAATATTTACCTTGAAGCTAAATCTTTACTTGACAATTTAAATATTTAACAGATTTTTTTATTTTGTATTTCTTTTTTTGGTCAACATGAGGACATGTTTACGACAAATTGGATTTCTAACAAATATTTAGTTTGAAGTCCAAATAAAGCTAATTATTTTTATCAATAATGAGGGAATATAACTTAATCAGCAACATTAAAAAAGCCAACTTGACTCATTTTATTTTAAATAAAACATAATTTGATGAGAATCAGAGCTACAAATGACAAAGTAAATTTGAAAAAAATAATAATAATAAAATTAAGTGAAAAAAATAACCCCATATAAACCCAGATATTATGGGATGAACCATCTGGGTTATGTATCTTCATATATGGACATTTTAAAGTGAGTTTTTCCATTATTTTTACTGTCTATGAATCTCAGCCCTCCAGTGTAAACTCGCTGCAGTTCCCTCAGTGACCAGAGGGGGCAGTGCAGCTCAGCTAATGTCCCAGCAGCTGCCTGCTCTGCCAGCCTGGAGCTCCGTCGGTGCGGCTCCGTTCCCGTCGGTCCGGCTCCGGGCTTTCCTTCCCGCCGCTTTAGATCAATGGCTCCAGGCTCTGTCAGGCTCGCTCGCCCCGCTCTCTCTCCAGCTGGATGTGTCTGAAGGAAAGAGAGAGGGTCTTCCTCCCTCCTCCTCTTCCTCTCCTGGCGACCCGCTCCGTCGGTCCTGGCCGGCAGACGGAGCAGACCTCCGGGAAGGCAGCGCGGACCGGATCGCGGCGCTGATCTGGAATGATGGAGACTCTGCCCTCTTAGTTTCTGGAACTTCCTCTCCCTCTGAAATAGCGCAGGAAAACTGATTCCTCTGCTGGAATTTTATCCTTTATTTCTTTTCTTTTTTTTTTTTGGGAGGAGATCAGAGGGTTGTTTTTTTTTTGCCTCCTGTTTCTCCTCCAGTCTCTTTTTCTTCATGGTTTCCACCTGACAGCTGGATTCTGCAGGATTTTTGGGAGAAAGTGAGTGGGATTGTGGGGCGAATCGTGTGGATTCTGCAGGATTTGGGAGCGTTTCTCCTGAACTCAGAGGGACTGGAGCTGGGCAGCATGGAGCCGGGCGCGCAGGGATGTACTGGGGATGTTTGGAGGCTGCTGAGGATGAGGAGGGTCTACCTGCTGCTGCTCTGCTGGCTGCTGGGAGCGCACAGCTCAGCCCAGGGTGAGGAACCCCCCCACTGTGTGTGTGTGTGTGTGTGTGTGTGTGTGTGTGTGAGTGTGTGTGAGAGGAGCCGAGGTCCGACTGGTTCTGCGTGTGGTTTTATTCCTGGATGTTCGGCTCCTGCTGGTTGCTGTTTTTCAGCCTGACAGGTTGGTGTCAAACAGCCGGTGCTGGTTCTGACCGGGTCGGCCTGTTTGGACCATACGTGCTGATCCGTCTGTTGTTCAGCAGCTCTGATCTGAGTCCTGGTTCTGTCCAGGTGGGGATCGGGTGAAGTGGCGCCCAGCGTGGCGCCGTCCATTTTACCAACCGGCTCAGGAGATGCTCTGATTGGTTTGCTGTTTTTTTCTGCATAATCTCTCATCCAATCTGGATTAAAACTCCTAATTTCCAGGAATGTGGTCGTTTCTCCGCCCCTCTTTGGGCTCTGGGTTTTACCTTCTGCTCCACCTGTGGATGACGCCGTCGACGGTTTTATTTAAAACATTGGTTAAAACATTGTGGCCTCTTAGGATTTACATGTTACCAGTGGAGAACACGCTGCCGCTAACAGCGGAGCTAACGTTGAGAGTAACATTTTAGCTCTGAAAGCATTTAGCGCACTTAGCTTCTGATCTAATTTCACCAAATAAATTCTGAAATCTAATTTACTTGGTTGTTCAGTAAACTTTCAGTTGAATAAAGTTTGACATTTGAGCTGAAGTTTTACTTATGACTGTTACCAAAACACGTAGCAAGACATTTATATTTATGCTCTTATTTTGAAGTGGCTGAACTTTAAGCAGCGCATGTTTTTATCCAGATAAGTTTTAGAATGAAAAACATGCAAAAATTAAACAAAACAGACAGTAGAGAACAAGATTTTAACATTTGGTAATTATAGAACATGATGTCAAATTTACACTGCAAAAACACCAATTCTTGTTTTAAGTAAATAAATCCTTAATATGGATAAAACGTTTTAGTTCCACTGGCAGATTATTTCACTCATAACATGGAAGAAAGTCACATGAAAGCTGTTGAAAAGTTTCTTGTAAGTTAGTTTTGTTTTTGTCTTATTTTAAGTGTAATATTTGTGCTAGAAACTAGACCAGAAATGGTTGGTGAGATTTTCTGTTTTTGAAGTGTAAATTGCTGCTCCAGAGCTGCAGTATTTCAAGAGCAGATATGATTTGGATTTAAGTTAGCACCTTAGCATTAGCATCTACTAAATGCTATGTATATATAGGACCTTAGCATTAGCATCTACTAAATGCTATGTATATATAGCACCTTAGCATTAGCATCTACTAAATGCTATGTATATATAGCACCTTAGCATTAGCATCTACTAAATGCTATGTGTATATATAGCACCTTAGCATTAGCATCTACT
>NW_006800307.1:121197-127444 GCF_000485575.1 Poecilia formosa | reverse complement strand
AGTTTCTTGTAAGTTAGTTTTGTTTTTGTCTTATTTTAAGTGTAATATTTGTGCTAGAAACTAGACCAGAAATGGTTGGTGAGATTTTCTGTTTTTGAAGTGTAAATTGCTGCTCCAGAGCTGCAGTATTTCAAGAGCAGATATGATTTGGATTTAAGTTAGCACCTTAGCATTAGCATCTACTAAATGCTATGTATGTATAGCACTTTAGCATTAGCAGTACCTACGGTTCATTTTTAGCGCTTTAGCTTAGCTATTCCAGCCAATGTGTTAAATATTAAATAAAAATGTAAGTATAAGTGATATAAAAGTTATTTAAATATATATGTGATATTGTAAGTAATTTATAACTAACTATAAAAATAAGTACATAAAATAATAAACATGTATTTAGAAATATGTTGATATATGAATGAGTCCAGAGAAAACTTGCATTTAAAGACAGTTTTACAGAGCTTAGTTTTTCATGTTTGGAGTAAATATCTGCATATTTGGTGTTTATTGTAGGTAGAAGTGAAAATGAAATGGCTCTTTGAGACGCTGTACCAGCAGGTCGTTAAGTTTCCACTCCGTTCTGCTGCTGCTTGCTGCTCCTGTGGAGCTGAAACCACTTCAGATTTGGCATCAGTGGAATATCTATAAACACGAGTTCATAATGGAGGAATATTGTTTCCAATGATTGAAGAACCGGATCCGAGTTCAGCCGTTCTCTGGGCCTCCTGCTGTCAATGAGCAGCATTCAGAGCCTTTAATTAGGCTAATTGATGGTGAGAGGGATGCAGCTGCTGAGCTGCTGCCGCTGCTGCAGCTACCGCTGCTGCCGCTGCTGGAGCTGCTGCTGCTGGAGCTGCTGCTGCTGGAGCTGCTGAGCTGCTGCTGGAGCTGCTGCTGCTGCTGCTGCTGCTGCTGGAGCTGCTGAGCTGCTGCTGGAGCTGCTGCTGCTGCTGCTGGAGCTGCTGCTGCAGCATCATTTCTGTGACCCGCTGTGTGTTGGTGCTGCAGAGTTCCTGAGCAGAAATGATGAGACGTTTTTGTTGGCTGTTTCTCTTTTTTCAGATTCTTTTCAGGTTTTTTTAGCTAACGATTATTTTAGTAATCGATTAATCTATTCTGACGATTAATCAGATTTAAAAACGACACATTCTACAAATTTTTAATTTAACATCTTGTTTAACATGTCAGAATATATGAATAATAAATCAGTTCCTTTTCTGAATAAGAAAATCAATATTTTACTGACTAAATACAACATTTTAGTGAATCTGAACTGGTTGAATCTGAAACTTTGAGGATTTTGACGAAAACATATTTATAGACGTTTTTTTTTTTTTTTACCTTTTTTTTTTTTTTTTTCCGTTTTTTTTTTATTTTTGCTCTGAATATGATGCAATTTCAGTCTATCAAGTCCAGTAAACAGTCGATTACTAAATTAGTTCATATTTCAATAATCAATTAATCACGATTAATCGATTAGTGGTTCCAGCCCTGTTAATAACACAGGTTCTCAACTAAGTTACCCAAAGGCCTTTTATAATAAATCGATTCAGAACAGAAAATCATCTGGAGCTTATTTTAGGAATCAACTAATCGATTATTCTTGTGATTAATTGATTAATTGGTTAAAAATTGCCACAGTTCCTTTTTAAATCAGGAAACAAACATATTTTCTTAAAATGCAGTGACAGCATTCCTTTAGTGAACGATTAATCGTTTGAAGCAAAGGCTTCATCTTCAGCTGAAAGTATTTCTAAGATCAACATGATGTTAAAAACCATGAAAGTTTTCCAACAGTTTAATTTATTTATGCAGCTTTTAGTAGAGAAAATCAAATGTTTTAATCTGCTTCATCATCAGTTTTGGTCTTCAGTTCTTCCTCAACTCGACTGAATCTGTTTGGTTAGTAAATGATCAAATCAAATCTCTTCCATTTAAAATGTTTTCCTTGCTGGTTTTGGATGCTTTGATAAATGCTGGTGGTTTAAATCTGGTGACCCTGGGTGATTATTAATTGGCGCTGGCAGCCTCTCCTTACCGTTGATTCTGTAATTATAATCACTGCTCTCTGACTTTATCTCTTCCAACAGTCTGCTTCCTTCTGGGAGTTTCTCCACTGCTGATTCAACCGTTTAAACCAATAAAAGCAGATTTTACAGTGCACCTTCAAATGTTTCTCAGTCAAAATGAAACATTTCCAAAGCTCTTTGCATCGTCCTGCTGGTTTCATCACCAAGTAAAGAGAATGAATGGATAAAAATGTCCAGCAGAAAAGAGTTTTCCAGGCTGCAGGTCGTCTTCTGTCCTGGACGCTGCAGCCAAACGATGATGTATGTTGAGGTGGATGGAGTGAACGAGAGGTGAATGCATCATGCTTGTTGCTGCTGTTTCCTGTTATTAGATTATTCCCACTGAGCTTTAACCTCAATGATTCATCATTAAACGCTGATCTGTCTGCAGCGCCTCTGGAACCGGGGAAACTTTCTCCACCGGCTCCTCCGGCCTGATGGAGGCAAAACGACACCAGGCCCAGATTCCAGCGCCTGTTACTGCATGCAGGGGAAACTGGTTAGTTTAGAGAAATGATGGCGTTTCATCCGATTCATCTGGGGATTTTTAATCAAACCAACATTTTTCTGAAGTTAAACTTGGCTGCTGTTCCAAAACCAAACAGAAACTGAGTTTCATTTGGTCGGTGCCTTTCTGGAAGTTAAAAACGTTTTCCTCATGGTTCAGTAAACTCTGTTCCATTGAGAACAAAAAGTCACAGCATTGTTGTGTTAAAGTTGTGCTAAATGGAGTTAGCCTGTTAGCAAAGCTAAGCTAGCCTAAAATAGTATGTAAATGCTAGGCATGCAGCCGCTAACGCTAATGTTAGCATCCACATTTCTAAAGAAGCTCCATGAATGACCAGGACTTCCTGAAACACTTTGCTCCAACATGACGGTCAACAAACAGATGAAAAACTATAAACACCTGTTGTTCAGTTCATAAACACATTTATTCAATAATTTGGCAGCAAAAATTCCATTTGAATTTAAATTATTGTTTTTTTTATTGATTAAAATGTGATTAACTCAAACATTTGAATCAAATCCCACCGTTTCTATTAGCTGACGTCTCACTTGGTACTTCCTGTAGTAGTTTTAGTGCCGCAGCAGCAGCTTCCTGTTGTTGCCTCCATCCTCCAGTTCGTTGACATGGAAACCTTCCAGTCGCATCATTCTGGACTGATGGCGCCTCTGGGGGAATGTCTGCAGGTTCTGGTCGCTCTAACCTGGCGGGTTTTTGGTCTGGATTTAAGGGATCTCAGTGTTTCGGCTGTTTTGCAGTTTTCTGGAAGTTTGTTCCAGATTGTGGTGAATAGAAGCTGAAAGCTGCTTCTCCATGTTCGGACCTGACAGGGTTGATCCAACAGCAGCAGAGCGTTAATGTTCTCCAGGTGACAGAAGGCTGATTTTGTAACCGTCTTTATGTGTCTCTGAAGGTCCAGACCACATTTCATCCTGATCTCTGGGTTCCAGCTGTAATAAGTGAATCTGTGTGTCGACTCTGGACGGTTTCTGTTTGGTGTGACGTGAAAACGGAGCTGAATATTCCAGGCATTGAGGATACGGAGCCGTTATTTCCGTTTTATCAGCAGGATTGTGTCTGAAAGCCTGAATCCTTGTGGGAACGTGTGTCTAATAGTTTAAGAGGTTTTATTGGAGGTGGCGGTGACCAGGCCGCTCGTGGGGATCATAAACGTCCGCGTTAACTTTTAGTCCAATCCATCAGGAGCTGCTGGTCGGCTGCAGTCTGGGCCCTCAGGCCCGGGTTAAACAAACACTTTAAGGCCATAAAGGAGCTGGATTATCCTCCGGCTGCTGGCTGCTATTTATAACGGGGGAGCTGCAGCTTTCAAGGTGTTTCTCTCTTTAAACAAGCAGCAGATTGACAAGGAAAAGGCTTTTTATGCTCCAAACAGGGACTTCCAGTCGGTTTGCAGCCCATGTTTTACTGCTCTAACAGTTTAGAGACGGATGGATTTGTGTTCTGTGATTCAACACCTGAACATGCCTGCATCATATTCATCTACAGGAAGCAGTTTCCCCTGACATCCTGTTAGTTGCCGCGGCTCCTCTCCTGCAGACGAACCAACTCAGATCTGCAGAGCTGAATCTGTTCTGTCTGGACAAACGCTTCATGTTTCCTCCTGACCATTAACAATTAATCGTGATTAATCGATTACTGAATATAATTGTCAACTAATTTAGTTATTGATTAATCTCTAACTCAAAAAAAAGAGAACCATTCAGACATTTTGCATCCAACGTTACCAAAACCTACAAATGATCAAACATTCACTAAAGAAATGCTTTTGTTTCATTTTAGGCCATAATTTGTTTTTAATTATTTAAAAAGACTTTTAATGCATTTCTAATGGATCAAACGAGCTCAAGGGGTTTAAATGAAAAACGTGCAGAGTGTGCAAATTTTTTAAATCTGATTAATCAATTATCAGAATAATAGTTAATCGGAATAATAATCAGTTAATCATTAGGATAATTGATGACTCAGTTTCATCTCTGCTGTTTGGATGTTGAGCTGTTAGCATGAGGCTATCATGTAGCTACAGTCTTCAGTCAGAGGCCTCCTTACAGCTGTTGTAAGACTGTCTGCTACTGGAGATCCTCGCTGCCCACAGCATCACCATCAACAGCGACGATTGGAAGATTTTTGGATGATATGAGTTCTGACAACGTTTAGTTTGCTCTGTGCTTCTAGAGCTGTTTTCTACTTTCTACTGTCAGAAATGTGGTGAATAGAAATCCTAAGCTGCTACATTTAATACGTCTGGAAAAATATGAGATTAAATCTGAATAAAGGGGAATAAGAAGCTAAAGCTGCTGCAGCTCCTGCTGCTGCAGCTCCTGCTGCTGCAGCTCCTGCTGCTGCAGCTCCTGCTGCTGCAGCTCCTGCTGCAGCTCCTGCTGCTGCTCTGGTTCCAGTTCAGCCTGCCGGTGGTGAACTGAGCTGTCGGCTGTGGATCCAGGATCAACCAGCCTCCTTCCCCTCATCCTGAAGCTTCGCCTCCTGCTTCCCCGTTTCTGACCGGTTGCTGCTTTAAATGGGCGAGATGAAAGGCGAGCTGATCGATAGGTCCTGAACCGCGGCGGCGCGCGGCTCCTCCATCAGCGAGGAGCCATCGACCCGCCGCTGCCGAGCTGCTGATGGGAGGAATTTGTAATTTTCCTGCTGATATCAAAGTATTGATCAGGAGAACGAAGGCTGGACGGGATCAGCGATACAGTCGGCTGCAGCCAAATCAATCATGTGATCAGTCGGTGCTAATGGAGGTGATGGAGGACGGCTGCTGATGATGACGACGATCCGTCTCTGATCTCTGAAAACTGAAGGATGGACGGTTGAATTTTCCGGAGCGTTTTAGTCGAATCTTTGACTCGATCCAGAAGA
This sequence comes from Poecilia formosa, assembly GCF_000485575.1. NCBI lineage: Eukaryota > Metazoa > Chordata > Actinopteri > Cyprinodontiformes > Poeciliidae > Poecilia > Poecilia formosa. Next base: position 121,993 of record NW_006800307.1, on the reverse strand, counting down.
ATCCGTCGGGTCGCAGCGACTCGTTTATCTCAGCTGGTTTCACTCCTTAAAGTTTCCCCAAACCAACAGGAAGCTGTGGAGAGGTTCCACAGCTTCACATTGTTATAAAGTCAAAGTCAGTAAATGAGTCAATTAATCACATGATAAATTAAAACAAGGTTTGCATAATTCATTTTTCTATGATTTCAGTTTGGTGATTTGCTCAACTAAACCTTTATTCTCAGAGACTTTATAAAGAATTTATTTATTTATTTTGATATTTAAAATCTCTTCCAGCTCCCGTGTTAAATGTTCACTAAAATGTAAAGTTTATAATTCAAAAACACAAAAACTTACCAAGTGCAGATATTTTAGTCCAATTGAAATGAGACAAGCCTCTGATGGTGATCCTGATCCGGTTCTGTTGGTTCTGTTGGTTCTGTTCAGACGGCCTTGCTGCGCCGTCGCCTACTTGCTGCCTGCTTCTCCACCACCAACTGATGAATGCATCCAGACCTGCACTGATTAACGGGGTTTTATTCAGCAGAGGAAACATTTACAGCAGGAGAAATTTTAATCAAGATTCACATCAAAGCTAAAAGCTTAAAGCTTTTTGTTTAATAATCAGACGTGAATAATAAGGACAGAATTCACGAGCTTTTAAACCTGCAGAAAGATTTGTCCTCCAGATGGATCCAGGCAGGAGGAGGCAACGCCACGTTGCCATGTTGCCTGGTTGCCATGTTGTTTTGTTGCCTGGTTCCCATGTTGTCTTGTTGCCATGTTGTCTTGTTGCCATGTTGTCTTGTTGCCATGT
>NW_006800307.1:114982-120095 GCF_000485575.1 Poecilia formosa | reverse complement strand
TTGTTGCCATGTTGTTTTGTTGCCTTGTTGTCTTGTTGCCATGTTGTCATGTTGCCTTGTTGCCATGTTGTCTTGTTGCCATGTTGTCATGTTGCCTTGTTGCCATGTTGCCTGGTTGCCATGTTGTTTTGTTGCCTTTTTATCGCCAGACACGTTTGAAAACTACCAACCCAGACTTCCTGCTGGAAATACCAAAATAAAAGCACTTCAGTTGTTTTCATCTGAGAATACCAAAATAAAAGCGTTTCCTGTTCCGTTCATTCATAAGTTTAACTAATTTACTTTTTCCATTTTGTTTTGTTCACTAAACATTTTTAAAAACAGAACAAAAGCTTCAATTTGGATGTAGAAAATAATCTCCCAATTTTATTAAAACTTCTACAGTTTTAATAATACTGTAGAAGTTTCACCAGTTCAACCAGTTGAACCAGTTGAACCAGTTGAACCAGTCTAGCTGAGTTTTATGGTGACGTCCTGGTCTGTCAGTAGGAACAGAATAAAATCTGTTTCCTGTTTCTCCTCCTCATGTTGAGTCTGTGGATGTTTTAAAATGTTAAATTTACCTAAAATCCGTTTAAACGTCTGAGCGTCCGAGTCGGCCTGCAGGTTTTCCGCTGCGTTCCTTCACTCAGAGCCCGATCCGTGTTTCCTAACTCGTCCTTTCTTCTTCCTGAAAGCCTTCGTGTGTTTTAATTAAATCTCTGGACGTGTTTCATTATTCAGGAGGAAAAAAGTGGCATGTGAGTAATTTACAGAGATGATTGTCCTCGGCTCTGAACATTAGGTCTTCATTTATGTTCTCCGCTCTCAGCTGTCTATATTTAACATCATCTGCTCTGCTCTGACATTTCATGCATTATTCATGCTGGGAACGCTGCGCATCACCTGCCTGAGGAGCTGCTCCTCACCTTTAAATCCTCCTCATTAAAGCTGCTGCAGGCTTTTACATTAATTAGTTTTTACTTATTCTGCCTCTCCTGGTTCCTCTGCTTCTTGTTTTGTTGTGTCGGATGAAGAATCAGGATCTGGTTCTGAAGCAGAAATAATGTGCAGCCCAGCAGGTTGTTTGCTGAGCTGCAAGTTATTCCTTGTTCCACTTCGAGTCCATTTGAGATCTAATTAGATCCATTTTAATTCAGTTAATTGGTGAAAGTTTCTGCGTCCTCCAGATCAGACCACAGAAGAAGACAGCGGCGCTTTGCAGCTGCAGCCAAAACAAAACCTGTCTGTTAATTTGATGTTGGCTCCAGGTGCCACACCCTGGTTCTCCAGAATCAATAAATCACTGGAGCGGACCGTCTGACGACATGAAGTAGGCTGAAAGAGCTAAAAGCAGGAACTGGATCAGTGGAGCGGCTCAAGCAGGAAGTCCAGAAGAACATCTAAAGCTCTGCAGGTCTGACCTGCTCGCTACGTTTAGCAACTTTCCAGACCCCCTGTTGGTTTTATCTAGAAGTAGAGACTAGCATCAAACGCAGCGATATCTGAAAATTTACATGAAAACGTTAAAATTTAGCACAGAATCATGAAGATGGAACCTTTAAGGGTCAATTTGGACAGTTTATCTGCAACGGAGATGTTGGTTTGGGGTTAATTAAACTCAAAATGAAGGTTTTGAAGTGGCCTAGTCAAAGTCCAGATTCAGATATATCTGATAATTGATTGTTTGAAACACTTAAGTGGGAAAAATAAACACAATCAGGAGAAATCTTTAAGGGGGTAAAACCTGTGACCCATGGCAGGAAGTCCATCCTGTCGGCAGGAAGGTACTTCCTGTTCTGCTTGTGTTTTCATTAAATACAGCCAGTTATTGTTATTATTATTATTATTACCTGTAAACCAGAGCTGTGCTGCTGCTGCTCCGAAAACAAACCGGACCGGACGAGGTCTCAGCAGATAAATGGGCTGAACTGCGGCGCTTTGCTCTCATGAATATTCATGAGGAGAAACCCGGCGGAGCTCCTGCAGGAGCGGCGTCTCCGCAGCCAGATGGATTTATGGCCACTAATCAGGATTAGAGATGCAGCCTGCTGCAGCACTGCAGCGCTGCAGCACTGCAGCGCCGCAACCGGCCTGCGATGGAGCAACTTCTGCTGCGGCGCCGAGACGAGGACGACACGCTGGACCTTCCTGGAGTCCAGAACCAACAGAACTTCTTCTCTGCTAGACGAACCGTCATCCAGAGAAGAAGATCAGAGAAGGATGGCCCCGACCTTTGACCTGTGAGGCGTAAAGGTCAGGAGTAAATCAACCCGACCTCAGTCCTGGTCTCATGGCCCTCAGAGGGACCCGGGCCCTGACTTTAGAACCCGATCGTCTCCTCTGACCTGGAAATGTTTTTTTGTTTCAGGAAAATGTCAGGTCGGCTGCAGCGTTTCCTGCTGCGGCGTTAGCGGCGTCTGGCGTTAGCGGCGTCTGGCGTTAGCGGCGTCTGGCGTTAGCGGCGTCTGGCGTTAGCGATGTTGGCGTCACTTCGCCTGCAGGCGGTGCTGCGACTGCAGGCCGAGGCCGCTAACGCCGCTAACGCTGCTAACGCCGCTAACGCTGCTAACGCCGCTAACGCTGCTAACGGCACTACCGGTGCTAACACTGCTAACGCTGCTAACGGCGCTAATGCTGCTAACGGCGCTAACGCCACGCTCTGATTAATCAGCGACGGCGCGGCGTGAATCGGCTGCACGGTGACACCTGCATCTCTGATGGGTGCAGATCAGCTCAGATCGGGCTCAAGCTAATTGCTGGATCGCTAAATGCTAATATGCTAATGGGTTTGACATTTAAAACCCTGATTGTCTAATTGTTTTCTGTTTTTACCAACATGTGTGGCTCATGAAGCGAGCTGACTGTAACCTGGTGACTGTAGGAGGATTTCCTGCTTCAGCCTGATAAACTGAAGCTGTTAATTAAAATCAGGCTGAACTCGTCAGCAGCTTCCTGAATACTGTTTGGTTTCAGCTGCTGTTCTTATTTTACCACTTTAATCTTTTTATAAACAGATTGGAAAAAATGTTTCTTCTTCTTTGTCACTTTACTAATATGAATAAAATCAGTTTTCAGATAAATGTGGAAATGTTTTCACACCTAAACCTGCCAGCTGGTTGCCTCCCCCTGTGGATGACCTTTGACCTGCTCTGCTTGGATGAATCGGTTTAATTCAGAGACATTGGAGGGTTTTGTAGCAGGAACGACCATGTGAAGCTCCGGGCTTTGACTAGACCACTCCAGAATCTATTTTTTCAGCTTAAAGTCAGAATGAACGGTTCCATCAGTTGCTGTAAAGCAGCCCAGATCATGACTCTGCCACCGCCGTGTCTTCCTGCTCTGATCTGTAGAGGAGTTTGGAGTTTCAGATCTGAGTGGATCCAGCGTGAAGCTGATTAGTGTGGCTGGATCGCAGCAGCCGCGGCCTCCTGGGATCCCAGCATGCATTTCTGCTCCTGTGATCAGCCTGGATCTGGGTCCTCCTCTGGTCGTTGCTGTGAGTCAGGAGCTTTAAAAGCCACTTTAATTGCGGCTCCTGCAGCAGGCTGAGCCCCTCTGAGACCCTCATTCTTATTCTGCAAACATCCCTCTGCTTTGCAAGTCGTTTCATTTTTCAGCCAGACTTCCAGTCTCATTTATTAAGGCTTTTTATTTCCCCTCAGGTCTGAAACAAGTGTTCAGAGGTGTGTTTTCAACGCCGGGCGCTCGTCAGGCGTCTCTGTCGCTTAAATCACATTAAACAGACGTTTTAACGCTGCAACTTATTAAAAGATAAAGGGTTTCCAGTCAGATAATAACAGTAATAAAACTTTCAGTGTTTGAATCAATGCAGAAATCAAACTTCTTTTCATATTTATGTCAAATGTTTTTCCCCCGACCGGCTAACGAGCTCCTGCTCCTGATTGGCTGCTGGTTCCTCAGACGGATCTGGTCGAGTTTCTGCTTCCACTAAATGAGCTGCTTCATCTGCAGCATTAACAAGCTGATCCGGGCCGGGCCGGGCGGGGTTCTGCTGATCGGTTCATCTCATCCGACTGAACCATTTCTGAAGATGTTTCATAATCAGGAATCGGTTCACTTTGTTTATTTGGACCAAAACTAATACAGAATGGAAGCAGACAGCAGGCAGTCCAGATGGAAAAACAGATCGATTAAATTCCTGCAGCATTAATTAGTGATGAGTGATCGATAGCTGATCAAGCATGTGGCGACAGTGGAGAGGAACCGGGCCTGTCAGCAGCCAGCAGCCTCCTGTAGAACCAGAACCATTCATTTCTGCTGGGATTTTTAAATCTGATTAAAAGCTGCAGTGGATTCTGATTCTTTCCTTCAACAAAATAATTAGATTTGTTCCAGTTTTGTATGTGGAACTAAACTTTCCAAACGTCACGCCGCGTTTTTTCCGCCTCTTCCAGAGAAACGTAATTCAGCAGCAGAAGAAGCCAGACGGGAAACCTGGACGTAAACGATGCCTGAAAACTGTGATCATAAATTTATTAAAGAAGTGGGTGAAACGTCACATCGGAATGGAGGAAGCTGTCTGCAGGAAGGGGGCGCTCTTCTGTGGCCGCGTCGTAAAAACAAAATGGAGGACAACAGGAAGGAGAGGAAAACGCCTGAATGTCTCCATGAGTCGTTCCTGCAGTCGATCATAATGATCCTTTTCTCACTGATAGATTGAAGCAGAAATGATTTATTAATAATCGTTTTAGTAAAAAAAATTACAGGAAAACTTCATTTTGCTGGAGGATTGATTGATGCTTCAGATCCTCCTTTAGACGTTTCTCTGTTGTCTATCTGGACAGATATGGATCAGATTTGTGACTCTTAAACTTTGCTCTGGGTTGTCGGGTTGCTGGAGTGGCAGATTAACCCCAGGGGGCTCCGGGGGGCCCCGGGGGTCCGTCGCCCTCATCACCATAACAATCAGCACTTGGTCGCCCATCTGTGCGGCACGGAGCCGCCCAGCCAGGGCGGCGGCAGATGTTAGGAGGGGAGGAGGTCATTGTTGGCTTTTTGACCCCCGCTCTCTCAACAGATGGGGCCCCTCACACAAAGCCAGTAAACCGGCTCTTCCTGCCAGGAGCCCAACGCACAAAATCAGAACCACACGGCGTTCATGGACGACTAG
>NW_006800307.1:103559-114972 GCF_000485575.1 Poecilia formosa | reverse complement strand
GGTTGCCATGTTGTCTTGTTGCCATGTTGTTTTGTTGCCTGGTTGCCATGTTGTCTTCTTGCCATGTTGTTTTGTTGCCTGGTTGCCATGTTGTCTTGTTGCCATGTTGTCTTGTTGCCTGGTTGCCATGTTGCCTGGTTGCCATGTTGTCTTGTTGCCATGTTGTCTTGTTGCCTGGTTGCCATGTTGCCTGGTTGCCATGTTGTCTTGTTGCCATGTTGTCTTGTTGCCATGTTGTTTTGTTGCCTAGTTGCCTTTTTATCGCCAGAACTAAAACTACCAACCCAGACTTCCTGCTGGAAATACCAAAATAAAAGCACTTCAGTTGTTTTCATCTGAGAATACCAAAATAAAAGCACTTCCTGTTCCGTTCATTAATAAGTTTAACTCATTTACTTTTTCCATTTTGTTTTGTTCACTAAACATTTTTACTATTAAAACGGAACAAAAGCTTCAATTTGGATGTAGAAAATAATCTCCCAATATTATTAAAACTTCTACAGTTTCACCAGTTGAACCAGTTGAACCAGTTGAACCAGTTGAACCAGTAGAACCAGTTTCACCAGTTGAACCAGTAGAACCAGTTTCACCAGTTGAACCAGTTGAACCAGTTTGAACCAGTTGAACCAGTTGAACCAGTAGAACCAGTTTCACCAGTTGAACCAGTAGAACCAGTTTCACCAGTTGAACCAGTTGAACCAGTTTGAACCAGTTGAACCAGTTGAACCAGTAGAACCAGTTTCACCAGTTGAACCAGTAGAACCAGTTTCACCAGTTGAACCAGTTGAACCAGTTTGAACCAGTTGAACCAGTTGAACCAGTTGAACCAGTTTCACCAGTTTCACCAGTCTAGCTGAGTTTTATGGCCATAAGGTGACGTCCTGGTCTGTCAGTAGAAACAGAATAAAATCTGTTTCCTGTTTCTCCTCCTCATGTTGAGTCTGTGGATGTTTTAAAATGTTAAATTTACCTAAAATCCGTTTAAACGTCTGAACGTCCGAGTCGGCCTGCAGGTTTTCCGCTGCGTTCCTTCACTCAGAGCCCGATCCGTGTTTCCTAACCTCGTCCTTTCTTCTTCCTGAAAGCCTTCGTGTGTTTTAATTAAATCTCTGGACGTGTTTCATTATTCAGGAGGAAAAAAGTGGCATGTGAGTAATTTACAGAGATGATTGTCCTCGGCTCTGAACATTAGGTCTTCATTTATGTTCTCCGCTCTCAGCTGTCTATATTTAACATCATCTGCTCTGCTCTGACATTTCATGCATTATTCATGCTGGGAACGCTGCGCATCACCTGCCTGAGGAGCTGCTCCTCACCTTTAAATCCTCCTCATTAAAGCTGCTGCAGGCTTTTACATTAATTAGTTTTTACTTATTCTGCCTCTCCTGGTTCCTCTGCTTCTTGTTTTGTTGTGTCGGATGAAGAATCAGGATCTGGTTCTGAAGCAGAAATAATGTGCAGCCCAGCAGGTTGTTTGCTGAGCTGCAAGTTATTCCTTGTTCCACTTCGAGTCCATTTGAGATCTAATTAGATCCATTTTAATTCAGTTAATTGGTGAAAGTTTCTGCGTCCTCCAGATCAGACCACAGAAGAAGACAGCGGCGCTTTGCAGCTGCAGCCAAAACAAAACCTGTCTGTTAATTTGATGTTGGCTCCAGGTGCCACACCCTGGTTCTCCAGAATCAATAAATCACTGGAGCGGACCGTCTGACGACATGAAGTAGGCTGAAAGAGCTAAAAGCAGGAACTGGATCAGTGGAGCGGCTCAAGCAGGAAGTCCAGAAGAACATCTAAAGCTCTGCAGGTCTGACCTGCTCGCTACGTTTAGCAACTTTCCAGACCCCCTGTTGGTTTTATCTAGAAGTAGAGACTAGCATCAAACGCAGCGATATCTGAAAATTTACATGAAAACGTTAAAATTTAGCACAGAATCATGAAGATGGAACCTTTAAGGGTCAATTTGGACAGTTTATCTGCAACGGAGATGTTGGTTTGGGGTTAATTAAACTCAAAATGAAGGTTTTGAAGTGGCCTAGTCAAAGTCCAGATTCAGATATATCTGATAATTGATTGTTTGAAACATTTAAGTGGGAAAAATAAACACAATCAGGAGAAATCTTTAAGGGGGTAAAACCTGTGACCCATGGCAGGAAGTCCATCCTGTCGGCAGGAAGGTACTTCCTGTTCTGCTTGTGTTTTCATTAAATACAGCCAGTTATTGTTATTATTATTATTATTACCTGTAAACCAGAGCTGTGCTGCTGCTGCTCCGAAAACAAACCGGACCGGACGAGGTCTCAGCAGATAAATGGGCTGAACTGCGGCGCTTTGCTGTCATGAATATTCATGAGGAGAAACCCGGCGGAGCTCCTGCAGGAGCGGCGTCTCCGCAGCCAGATGGATTTATGGCCACTAATCAGGATTAGAGATGCAGCCTGCTGCAGCACTGCAGCGCTGCAGCACTGCAGCGCCGCAACCGGCCTGCGATGGAGCAACTTCTGCTGCGGCGCCGAGACGAGGACGACACGCTGGACCTTCCTGGAGTCCAGAACCAACAGAACTTCTTCTCTGCTAGACGAACCGTCATCCAGAGAAGAAGATCAGAGAAGGATGGCCCCGACCTTTGACCTGTGAGGCGTAAAGGTCAGGAGTAAATCAACCCGACCTCAGTCCTGGTCTCAGGGCCCTCAGAGGGACCCGGGCCCTGACTTTAGAACCCGACCGTCTCCTCTGACCTGGAAATGTTTGTTTGTTTCAGCAGAAGGAAAATGTCAGGTCGGCTGCAGCGTTTCCTGCTGCGGCGTTAGCGGCGTCTGGCGTTAGCGGCGTCTGGCGTTAGCGGCGTCTGGCGTTAGCGGCGTCTGGCGTTAGCGATGTTGGCGTCACTTCGCCTGCAGGCGGTGCTGCGACTGCAGGCCGAGGCCGCTAACGCCGCTAACGCTGCTAACGCCGCTAACGCTGCTAACGCCGCTAACGCTGCTAACGGCACTACCGGTGCTAACACTGCTAACGCTGCTAACGGCGCTAATGCTGCTAACGGCGCTAACGCCACGCTCTGATTAATCAGCGACGGCGCGGCGTGAATCGGCTGCACGGTGACACCTGCATCTCTGATGGGTGCAGATCAGCTCAGATCGGGCTCAGGCTAATTCCTGGATCGCTAAATGCTAATATGCTAATGGGTTTGACATTTAAAACCCTGATTGTCTAATTGTTTTCTGTTTTTACCAACGTGTGGCTCATGAAGCGAGCTGACCGTAACCTGGTGACTTTAGGAGGATTTCCTGCTTCAGCCTGATAAACTCTGAAGCTGTTAATTAAAATCAGGCTGAACTCGTCAGCAGCTTCCTGAATACTGTTTGGTTTCAGCTGCTGTTCTTATTTTACCACTTTAATCTTTTTATAAACAGATTGGAAAAAATGTTTCTTCTTCTTTGTCACTTTACTAATATGAATAAAATCAGTTTTCAGATAAATGTGGAAATGTTTTCACACCTAAACCTGCCAGCTGGTTGCCTCCCCCTGTGGATGACCTTTGACCTGCTCTGCTTGGATGAATCGGTTTAATTCAGAGACATTGGAGGGTTTTGTAGCAGGAACGACCATGTGAAGCTCCGGGCTTTGACTAGACCACTCCAGAATCTATTTTTTCAGCTTAAAGTCAGAATGAACGGTTCCATCAGTTGCTGTAAAGCAGCCCAGATCATGACTCTGCCACCGCCGTGTCTTCCTGCTCTGATCTGTAGAGGAGTTTGGAGTTTCAGATCTGAGTGGATCCAGCGTGAAGCTGATTAGTGTGGCTGGATCGCAGCAGCCGCGGCCTCCTGGGATCCCAGCATGCATTTCTGCTCCTGTGATCAGCCTGGATCTGGGTCCTCCTCTGGTCGTTGCTGTGAGTCAGGAGCTTTAAAAGCCACTTTAATTGCGGCTCCTGCAGCAGGCTGAGCCCCTCTGAGACCCTCATTCATATTCTGCAAACATCCCTCTGCTTTGCAAGTCGTTTCATTTTTCAGCCAGACTTCCAGTCTCATTTATTAAGGCTTTTTATTTCCCCTCAGGTCTGAAACAAGTGTTCAGAGGTGTGTTTTCAACGCCGGGCGCTCGTCAGGCGTCTCTGTCGCTTAAATCACATTAAACAGACGTTTTAACGCTGCAACTTATTAAAAGATAAAGGGTTTCCAGTCAGATAATAACAGTAATAAAACTTTCAGTGTTTGAATCAATGCAGAAATCAAACTTCTTTTCATATTTATGTCAAATGTTTTTCCCCCGACCGGCTAACGAGCTCCTGCTCCTGATTGGCTGCTGGTTCCTCAGACGGATCTGGTCGAGTTTCTGCTTCCACTAAATGAGCTGCTTCATCTGCAGCATTAACAAGCTGATCCGGGCCGGCCGGAGTTCCGCTGATCGGTTCGTCTCATCCGACTGAACCGTTTCTGAAGATGTTTCATAGTCAGGAATCAGTTCACTTTGTTTATTTGGACCAAAACTAATACAGAATGGAAGCAGACAGCAGGCAGTCCAGATGGAAAAACAGATCGATTAAATTCCTGCAGCATTAATTAGTGATCGATAGCTGATCAAGCATGTGGCGACAGTGGAGAGGAACCGGGCCTGTCAGCAGCCAGCAGCCTCCTGTAGAACCAGAACCATTCATTTCTGCTGGGATTTTTAAATCTGATTAAAAGCTGCAGTGGATTCTGATTCTTTCCTTCAACAAAATAATTAGATTTGTTCCAGTTTTGTATGTGGAACTAAACTTTCCAAACGTCACGCCGCGTTTTTTCCGCCTCTTCCAGAGAAACGTAATTCAGCAGCAGAAGAAGCCAGACGGGAAACCTGGACGTAAGCGATGCCTGAAAACTGTGATCATAAATTTATTAAAGAAGTGGGTGAAACGTCACATCGGAATGGAGGAAGCTGTCTGCAGGAAGGGGGCGCTCTTCTGTGGCCGCGTCGTAAAAACAAAATGGAGGACAACAGGAAGGAGAGGAAAACGCCTGAATGTCTCCATGAGTCGTTCCTGCAGTCGATCATAATGATCCTTTTCTCACTGATAGATTGAAGCAGAAATGATTTATTAATAATCGTTTTAGTAAAAAAAATTACAGGAAAACTTCATTTTGCTGGAGGATTGATTGATGCTTCAGATCCTCCTTTAGACGTTTCTCTGTTGTCTATCTGGACAGATATGGATCAGATTTGTGACTCTTAAACTTTGCTCTGGGTTGTCGGGTTGCTGGAGTGGCAGATTAACCCCAGGGGGCTCCGGGGGGCCCCGGGGGTCCGTCGCCCTCATCACCATAACAATCAGCACTTGGTCGCCCATCTGTGCGGCACGGAGCCGCCCAGCCAGGGCGGCGGCAGATGTTAGGAGGGGAGGAGGTCATTGTTGGCTTTTTGACCCCCGCTCTCTCAACAGATGGGGCCCCTCACACAAAGCCAGTAAACCGGCTCTTCCTGCCAGGAGCCCAACGCACAAAATCAGAACCACACGGCGTTCATGGACGACTAGATGTGTGAAACATTTTCTGCAGAACATGAAGGACGTTTTCCTGAGTCACGTTTCAGGATGAAGGACGTTTTCCTGAGTCACGTTTCAGGATGAAGGACGTTTTTCTGAGTCACGTTTCAGGATGAAGGACGTTTTCCTGAGTCACGTTTCAGGAAGGCCTTGGAGAAAAACGGCTCTGAGAATCTACTGTTCACACAAACAGTCTGGAGTTTATCAACGCTCAGAAAGTTTTAAAACTATTCAGGAACTGGTGAAGAGTCTCACCTGAAGGTTTCTGATCAGAAGCTGTTTTTTATCCTAGCATGTTTGGATCCTGGAGATCCTGTTAACAGATTCTGGAAAAGTCTGGGATTGTTTTAGGATTTTCTTCCTCTGGATAAATCATTTATTTTTCCAAACCTTATTTCCTCTTTAAATGTCTCATGTCTTTCCTTCCTGGTTTGTGATGTAGATTCATAGTAATCTGTATTATTTATATTTTAAATAGGGCAGAGACTTTTACGTATTCATTTAGATTAATTAATTACATAATTTTTCACTCAATAATGCAATTAATCACATTGTTTTCTGGCTGGAACCTTTGTATTCGCTTGTTTCTGGTACGCCCATAAATCTGACGCTCAAGCTACATCCGCTAACAAAGATGGAGGACGGCGCTGGTCCGTTTGACCCGCTGGGTTTTAATTTCTGCTTCTAATCGATCTGATTGGAAGCTGGAAAACATTTCTGTTGTGTTCAAGTTGTTCTAAAAGGAGTTAGCCTTTCAGAAGCTATGCTAGGCTAAAATAGCATCTCAGTGCTAAACATGTAGCAGCTAATGCTAATGTTAGCATCTACAGTCCAGATTTCTAACAAACTCAGTGACTGATCAGAGAAACTTTGGATGAACAACAGATTGAAAACTATAAACATCTTTAGCTCATATTTCTATTTATTCAATAATTCACCAGAAAATTTTACTTTTGAATTGAAAATGTTGCTTATTTGTTTATTGTTTTCAATTAAAATTGAGTTAAACAGTTGAAACATTTAGATAAACTGAACACAACTGAAACAGTTTTGCGAAGGATGTTTTCTAAGATTGTGACGTTTTTAATCCAGAACGCCTGACGATGCTCCGGATCCTCCCATTTCCACCTCAGCAGCTGTTTGATCCCATCTTAAAGTTTCCTTTTTAAATCACCGGAAACCAGAAGAAAAATCTCTAAAAACCATCACTGACTTCCATCGGGACCAAAACGAAACACAGAAACGCAAAAATCAGACAAAATCAACAAACAGTAAAAACATATGAATCTCTCCAAATCTGTGGTTTATAAACCATCGTTTGCAGCAGCAACAGGTGGGGGAGGGGCAGCGCTGCGTTAATCCAGCCTCTCCCTCTCCAGCTGAAGGACTTCACAGTTTGCTGGCGCCTCTGGAGTATTTATCAATTATTAATCAATAAAAATAGAGAAAGCAGAAATAATTTCTCAGAATGTTTTGGACTGAGCTAATGAAGCTAATAAGAGCTTTTAATTTTTAATAATAAACCTTCTGCCTGTTTTATTTTGTGTAAATGATAAAATATTAACCATTTAGAATAAATGCTCCAATATTGGTGAATAATTAAAACGTGTTAATTTCTTTATGTTTTGGTCTCCTAGCAACCAGAGACCTCAGACGGAAACCAAAGTTTTTCCATCTGACTGGTTTTCCTGGATTTTTCTCTGTTTTGGGATAAATCCAGATTCACTGCAGAAACGTTGGTTGCGTTCTCGCTGCATGCAGAGATTTTCCGATAAGCGTTTATTGTTCTGCTAACACAAAGCAGCCAAACTGAGCGACGTGTGTAATATTTCCTCATAATGTGGCTCTTATTGTTATTTATGAGGATTTTTGGCGTTTAGAGTTTTTTCAAGCCTCTGAAAACAAACAATAAAGTTATTATACTCAGCCATCAGATGGAAAACGGCCTGCGGCTTTCAGAACGGCTCCTGGTCGCCGCCGCCGCTGTGTGAAGGATTAACGGCGGAGTGTGTGAGTGGGATTATATGCTGACTGCACTGGTGTGTGTTCGAACAATAGGGGCGGGGTGACGGTTCTCCAAAATGTCCTTACAGCGTGTTGAACCGCTGTAAGACTTTAATCTGCTATAAATTATAATTTAATTAGTCGGTCTGAAAAAGAAAGTGCAGAGTGTGTGTGTGTGTGTGTGTGTGTGTGTGTGTGTGTGTGTGTGCTTGTTTATACTGCAGAATGAGGACCTTTCTGGTTTATTTGACTTTCTGGGGACCAAAGCTCCTCTTACAGCGGCGGACTCTCGGTTTATGGATTACAGGTTTGTTTAGAGGCTTATTGTGGATTAAGTTTAAGTAAAATTTACACAAAATCAAAAGACTCCCTGCTCTTCTTCCAGCTAAGAAGTGCAGGGAGTCTGTACTTAAATATGAGTTTATTGCAAATTTTCAGCTAAAATAGTGAAAAAAAACCCGTTTAACATGTTTAAGTGATGCTGACTCCCACCTGCAGGTGGCAGTGTTTCATATCGTGATCAGTGTAGCGAGAAACAAAAATCTAATATATTTTTGTGTCAACTCTTCTGAAAATCTTTTTTGTTCCATATGTTACGATGGAGTATTAGGAAAAGGCTAAAAATGATACCAATAAAGTCGTAATGAAATGAGAACTCACAATATTACAAGAATAAAGTTGGAAAAATGTTTCACAAACATTAAAAAGTTGTTTTACTGCAACGATAATCATGATAATACAAGAAAAAGTTGCAATATTACCAGAATAATGTAAAAATATTGTAATATGAGAATAAAGTTTTAGTATCGCAAAAATTAAGTTGCAATGATGACAAAAGTCATAATACAAAAAAGTTGTGATATTAGGAGGATGAAGTAGTGATATTATAACTGCTGCACAAAAATAAAAATTTAAATATGCTAATACTCTGTTATAACACGTAGAGGCTTAATGAGCAAAAAAAATCACCAAATTCCTCATTAATGTTTCTAAATTAGCTCCATAAAATCACAAAATAATCATGAAATCCTGGAGGAACTTTGACATGAATGAAGTCCTGAAGTAAAAATGTTTTAAAGTTTCAGTGAATCCAGAAACAGATGATCTTCTAGATTAATTTCAAGCTTTTTGCTCCTGGGAGACGACGTCAGAGGATCTCTGAGCGGCAGAAGAAAGGCTTTCCACACGTCCACTTCTTACACGCTGCCAGGTTTTGGCCCGTCTGCGTTTGCTTTGGGGGACGTCCAGGGGCCGCAGGGGGCCCTCTGGACTCACAAAGACCCAGCAGGGCAGCAGATTTGTGGCCAGGCTGAGCGTGCCAAGCCCAGTGAATCCTCTGGAGGTTCAGAACCACCATCTGGACCCGCAGCACACACACACACACCTACACACACACCTACACACACACACACAGTACCTATTGTTTCATCCTGGAGTTTAACTAAACTCCTCAGCTCTGCTCATAATAAACAGATTTAGTCAAAATTCCCTTTTTAGTTGTTTTATTGGTTTCTGTGATGAATTATTGGGACCTTTTGAAACATTACAGACACTGAGGAGAAAATCTGAAAACTCTTTAAAAAACAACACAGATAGTCCCTAATGTTGAAGTTGTACGACTGCAAGAACAAAACGCAATAAATTGATGTTAAAACTACTGATAAAAGTTATTATCTGGTTTATAAAGTCAGAAATTTGTCCATAGAAACGCCAGAAATGGTAAATTTAATCTGGATATTTTCCAGGTTAAAGGTAACGTGTAACAAGCTCCGCCCCCAGGACAGATTTAGAGAAAGTCTACAAAGTGGGCGGAGCCAGGAGACGCTGAGGGGCGTGGCCAAGTGTGGCGATGAGCCGTTCCAAGTCCTGACTCCCCACTAGAGGGCGTGTGTCTGGGTGAGATGGGTTTATTACCGAAATCAGGGCTGAGTTACCTAAGAATCACTATTCACCTGCAGTACCACCGCTCAACCCAAAGAGGGCAGCACTGAGACGGTTTGAGGATAAAATACTGCAGAATTAAACAAATTTACACAGAAATGTCTAAATTTGCAGAGAAACAAAGATAGCACAAATTCCCACAGTTTATCTGCAAACAAACGTTGATTTGGGGTTTAGTTCCACTTTCAGTACCTGGATCAGTTCAGCAGGTTTCGCACAGAAACAGATGGGGGAGGGGCAGAGATGCATGGCTGGAAGTGCTTAAAGGAGTTAAAAATGTCAGGAAGTAATTAAAATCTTTTTATTTTTCTCAAGATATTTTTCTCGTAAACTTTGTTGTTTGAGTCAGAAGGAGGTGAGGAGCATTTTCCTCTGTAATGTTTTATGATTTCATTTGAAAATAAATCAGATTTTTTGAAGATTTTTGGCTTCAGTGACACAAAGGTTCACACATCAGAGACTCCATGAACTCAGGCTGAACGAGTCTGGGGGATAATTAGTCATAATTTCTCCTGGTTAATCAGTGAAAACAGGGAGACGTTGCATCAGAACCGGCCTGTTAAACGGAGCTGCGGTGGAGCAGAGAGGCCCGCGGCTCCGGTTCTGTTGGTTTTATCTGCTGGTTCTGTAGCAAGACAACAGAAAACAATATTAAGAGAAAAATAAACAGTTTTAAATTCGTTTTATCAGCATAAACGCCTCGTAGTTCCTCTGCTGTGATTCATCTCTGCAGAGTTAAACTCGTTACGGGGTAAAAAATCAGAGACAATAACTGATTCAGGCCTTGTTAAGATTTCTATGGACTTTAATTAACACACACACACACACACACACACACTCACACGCACACACACACACACACGCAGTGGCTAATCCATATGGGTCTCAGATTGAGTGCTGCGTGGGTATCAGGTGTTCTGCTTCTCCTTTGTTCTCCTCATCCTTTCACTTTCTTCCCAACAAAAGGCGTTTAATGAACTGCTGCAGGATGGGCGGCCATCTTTTCTGAGCCGCAGGAAGTATCACAGCGACCAATTACTCTTCCTCACTGAGCGCGCTCAGGGAAACGCTGCCGGTCAGCAGCAGAACGTATTCTTCAACCCGCCCACAGTCAGTCGGTCTGTTTGTAGTGACCAGCAGTGGGATCCAGGGTCAGTGGCGCTGCTACTGCCCCCTACAGGCAGCTGTGGTCATTACATAGATTGGTCTCTGAGCTGTTAAACTGGTCTGCTTACTTTTATTAATGAGACTCTATTAATGTGTTCATGGACCAGAAACTGTACAAAGAAACCCAACAGTTTAATAAAAACTAGGTGGAAATGCAGCTTGGTGGGTAAATGTTCTAAGATTCAGCTTATTCAGGAGAAAATGGTTTTTCTGTCAGTATTGAGCTGACGTCTCTTTCTGAGTCGTTTTGCTCCTGTCGGTAGATCAGACATCAGCTCTTCACAACCTGACATGAGGTCAAAGTTCAGCATGTCTGTCAGAGAGAGAGACATGTCTGGGGTTATTTCCATCCTCAGATCAGAGACTTCAGTTTTAGAAACAAAACGCTTTAGACTCTTGGTCTGATACTCGAGTCTTGGTGTGTTCACACCAGAAAAGCTGTTCATTTTGAACCAAAACCAGACTTTGTTTTTGTCATTCGGTGCAGTTTGCTTTCACGTTGTGCTTTTTTTTCAAACAGACTGTAACTTGTAAACAAAGCCAGGTGGGTGACGAGCGTCACTCCCATTGGGCAGAAATGAAGGTCCAACAGGAACATCAGGAGGCCAGGCAGCGGGCCGACTTTGGTCCTGATGTCTTCCTGTTGGACCGTTGGTTGGTTTCCGGTTGGACCGTTTGTTGGTTGGTTTCCGGTTGGACCGTTGGTTGGTTGGTTTCCGGTTGGACCGTTGGTTGGTTGGTTTCCGGTTGGACCGTTGGTTGGTTGGTTTCCGGTTG
>NW_006800307.1:96656-101424 GCF_000485575.1 Poecilia formosa | reverse complement strand
TCTGTGGCTAGCACCATTAGCTCTGCAGTTACCACCCGTTAGCTCTGTGGCTAGCACCATTAGCTCTGCAGTTACCACCTGTTAGCTCTGCGGCTAGCACCGTTAGGTCTGCAGTTGCCACCTGTTAGCTCTGCGGCTAGCAGCAGTTAGCTCTGTTCTGGAGCGGCATTGAGCTGCAGGGTTGTCGGTTGTGTTTTCTTGCTGTTTTTTCTCTTTCCTGCTCTGAACTGAAGATTTTCTCCAGAAAGACGATTGAAATGTCAGGATCTGATTTCTGCTGAATCTTTATCCAGATCACTTCCTTTATCTCTGGTTTTAGTCAAACTTGTCATCCTTTTCTCTCCTGAAATATAAAAAATGAGCACTTTAATGGTAGATATGGTGAAATATGTGAATAAAGAAGCAGCTAATTTAAAAAATGCCAGTGTTTCTTATGAAAGTGTAGCTTCATGTGTTTTCCTGCTTGTTGCCTCATTCCTGGCTTTCTGTGCGAAGCCAAGTTGGCGTCTGTTTAGTCGGCACAGAAAGCTGCTTATGGAGCCGAGATGCCAGAAACTGTCAGCCGGAGCCGACATGACTGATAAATATAACCCACCTGAGATAAAATACACTCACAGCTGAATAAACCCGGCTTAAAGTTATGAGTAGGTATTAATTTATGAACTCAATCAGTCTGAATGATGAGAAATTAAAACTGAATTCTCCAGAACTATTCTTGGCTTTTCTTTATGAAACATTATTTTATTATTTTCTGTTCTCTTGAAGATGCAAACTGGCAGAACAAACTGTGTTGCTGAAATCAGACCCAGTTTATGGGAACGTTTTGTTAAGGAGGGACTGGAGACAAACGTTGACGGCGGCGTGATGGAGGACAGAACCGGCCCAGAATAATAAATCTGCAGCACAGCGGCTGTAAATAACGTCTCCTCTGAAGGACGCCGGACAGGAGATGCTAATGCAGCTGCAGAGGGTGGCAGCCGTTCTGCTGCTGTTTATGCTAATACGCCTCAGGAGAGTCAGGACGTCCCCACTCCAGAACCGGACCAGATCTAAAGGACTGGTCCGAGTCAGGACCAGAGCGAGTCTCATGACAGCAGCAGTGTGAGAAACACTTAGTGAAGCACTTCGCCTGGCCTGGTTCACACCGTAGATACTCAGATTAAATCTGATCTAATGTAATTAATATATGGAGATGAAGCCAGATATTTACAAACACCAAGCGGACCAGAGACCGCTCCAAAAGCAGGAAGTGGTCTACAGGACAGGGCATTCTGGGTAAATACAACCAAAGCTAACGTGTTAGCCTAGCACTAGCAGCAGAAATGGCTCCTGGTCTTTAGCCTGAAGAGAAATCCTCCAACCGCTAAAATCTGACGCCTCCATCTTGTTTCCATCTGGTGAAGAAGGAAGTTGCTCTCAGAGTCTTCAGAGGTTTCACAGCAGATGATGGAGTTCTGGTTCCAGTAGAACCGGGTCGACCGGACCATCAGGAGGAAAACAAAGGAAGGTTTCAGCTCAGCACGTTTCTGTTGAAGGTGAAGGATGATCAGCGTCATTAAGTCTTTATTTTTTAATTATAGTTTCCATTCAAAATTTGGTTTATGATGATTACACATTCACCCTGCATACATGTATTTATACGTCCATCCATAACTATTCCAGAATAGCGCCCCCACCTGGTGGCAGCATGTTGGAGAGACTCTGATTGGTTCTTTTTCTTTCATTTATCATTTTTCTGGTTGAATTGTTGCTGTTTGTAAAATTACTCCCTCTGGTTCAGGATACTGTTAATATTATTCACAACCGTGGGAACAATGAATTGTTTTTACAACTGGGAGCAGCTGATTAGCATCTAAAAAGCTTTAAATAACATCTGAACTTTGACCCCGCATCCCAGAGGAGTTGAACAGGAGGCAGAGAGAGTCAGGAGGTTTAAACCGTCTCTTCCATAAACCCCAAAGACGAGGGTCAGATCCCTCCTCCAACATCTTTCTAACCAGACTTTGAATCAGGTGGAGGTTTAAAGAGGAGCAGCAAAAGCAGAGGAGGTGGATTAGCAGAGCTAGCTAACATCCAGGTATGTTACTGAGGAATATCGTCTCTGGTACCCAGATGTTGAGCTGTTAGCATGTTAGCATGAGACAGCAACAGTCTTCAGTCAGAGGCTTCCTCAGATTGGTTGTTAGACTGACTGCTACTGGAGCTCCTTCAGTGTCTCTGCAGCATTTAGTTTAATAAAGTGTTTTTGAATTGAGCTGAAGATGATTCTTTCCGCTCTGCTTCTGTTTCTGTCGGCTCTTCCTCTTGGCGAACCGATCTGGGAGAGAAGCGCCGTTACGGCCGTCTCCACGCTGAAATGAGAATTTAGTGTCAGATTAAAGGAGATCCAGTCTGCAGCCTGATGCGGCGCTGGGTGGGTTTAAATGGAGCCGGGGGCGGGGCGGGGGCCATTGATATTCAGGACACACAGGCGCATGTTCGCACTCGTCCTGTAGCTCATTCGGGCTCTCCACACATCAGTGGCAGCATCGAATGAAGATTGAATATCCAGAGAGGTGAGGAGAGAGGAGGATGGAATGAGATGTGTGTGTGTGTGTGTGTGTGTGTGTGTTGGGGGTTGGGGGTTTGACGCTGCCTCAGTCATCAGCTCCAGCCTTAAAGTGCCGTCTGATTGGACGAAGAGGCTGTAAATAAATAAATAAACAGAGCGCGTCTATAATCAGAGCTGCTGATTCCACTCTGCTGCGCTGTGTAATTATGCGTGTTTATGTAAATGCAGACTGTTGATGAGATGGTAATGGATATCCCACACTGACTTTAATGGATTCTGGAGAGACTAAGAATTAAACCAGCCTGTCTATTAAAGGCCGGCGAGGTGAAGGAGCCTCCTCCTCCGCTGGCTGTCCATGAACACATCAGCTTTTTATTTTTTTATTTATTATTCTGCGTTTGCTCCAGCCGAGTTCAACAATCATATCTGATGTGCGTGTCTGATGGTTTCGGTGCCAGCCCGTCCGGCAGATTTATGGTTATAGCCTCATACTTACATCAGAAGGAATTACATCGGGGGGTTTAAGGATTCTTCGTGTCTCGAGGGATATATCCCAGTATTTCAGATGGGATCTCATAAACATGCATGATTCTTTAGACTGAAGAATGACTCAAAGACTGGGGAAGATTGTATGAACAGACTTTGTGGTGCTTTAAGGATTTGAATCCGTTTAGAAGGTTTAGGGTGGCAGATTTTCTGCGGCTTGCTGTCGTTGTTCTGTTGGTGACCCAGTTCGGTCCAAACTTCAGCTGCAGGACAGATGGCCTCACATTTCTACAGTCGGCTGGTGGACGGTCCAGTTCATGACCCAGCCAGGAACTGGAAGCTGCTCAGGCCCAGATCATCAACCCGCCACCTCCGTGCTTCACAGTTGGTACAACATGCTTAACTTTAGCATCAAGATGCTAACCGACGACCTTAGGGTCTAGAGATGCTACGATGTTAATCTAAATCATAGTTATTACATTTGCTCATGCAACTCACTTTTTATGTTGCAATATTTGACATATTCATTGTTTAAACTTGACAAAAGAGGATTTATTGAAATTTGCAGTTAGCTTTGGATGTTAGCATGCTAACAGTACTGTTTGAGCCTGGTAGTACTGAGGTTTTTTTGCTAGCATTAGCAAACCAGTAATAAATAACTATAGGTAATAGCCAACTCTACCAGTAACATGGTAGAATTAGCATAGTGATGTAACAGTTAGCATGTTAACGATTAGCTTTGGACATTGACGTGAACATGTCCATGATGACAGCGTACTAACAATGACTAGCTGTGGACATTAGTGCTAACATGGTAGTGCTAACAGCATCCAGCTAACTGGCTGAAAATGTTGGATTTAAATATGTTAGGATTAACATTAGCATATAATGTTGTAGCTGTTGAGATTAATGTTAACATGTTAGCATTAACATTAGCACATTACCAACCAGATAAGGACATTGATATTATCTTGTTAGCATATTAACATTAGCATTTTACATTGGTCAGTAATATGCTATGGACGTTGGTGTTAACATGTTAGCAATAATATTAGAATATTAACAATAACTAGCTATATTATATTAGCATAGTAGCATTTTTTGCCTTTGCCATTGGTATTAGCCTGCTAACATTAGCAGTAGCATGGAGAAACTTCCTGTCTGACCTCAGTAGACCCAGTTGTTGGTCCGTTCCCTAGCAACCAGAGGTCATGGGTCGAATCTGGCCTTTCCTCTGGCTGGAGGGTCCATCCTGAGGGGTGGATGTCTGTGGACGGCGTCCTGAGTGTCTCTGTTGTCCTGTGATGGATCGCTGACCGGGCCAGACCGGACCCACCTGTGGACGGCGTCCTGAGTGTCTCTGTTGTCCTGTGATGGATCGCTGACCGGGCCAGACCGGACCCACCTGTGGACGGCGTCCTGAGTGTCTCTGTTGTCCTGTGATGGATCGCTGACCGGGCCAGACCGGACCCACCTGTGGACGGCGTCCTGAGTGTCTCTGTTGTCCTGTGATGGATCGCTGACCGGGCCAGACCGGACCCACCTGTGGACGGCGTCCTGAGTGTCTCTGTTGTCCTGTGATGGATCGCTGACCGGGCCAGACCGGACCCACCTCTCACCCATCGACTGGTTCAGGATTAAATGAATGGACTTCATGTTTGATTTGTGATGCATCTCAGTCTGGAGCTGCCAGCACTGCTGCTGCTGATCATATAAATCTATAATCATACA
>NW_006800307.1:86656-91656 GCF_000485575.1 Poecilia formosa | reverse complement strand
ATCTGAACTTAATCGTTTCCTCCTTGGTTGTTCAAGGCTGTCAGAGTCTCACTCATGCAGCGGTTAATTGCAAACGTTTAATGTTCACCATCACAACTGCACTGTAAAAACACAAAATCTGACCAAGTATCTCTGGTCTAATTTCTAATGCAAATATCTTAATAAGACGAAACCAACTTGAAAGTAACTGAATAAGATGGAGAGGCTTGTTTTATATAAATAACTCCTTAATATTCATGAGACGTGTTGTTCTGTTAGCAGATAAATTCACTTAAAAAACTGTCTCATACTGGTTCCAGTGGAAGAAGTATGTTTTCATCAGTATTAAAGGATTATTTACTGAAAGTAAGCCTCTATAATTTGCTAAAAAGTTACTAGTAAGTTTTCTCTTATTTCAGTTTACTAAGATATTTGCCCTGGAAACTAGACAAAAATACTTAGTAAGATTTTGTTTTTGCAGTGTAGATGAAAAGCTAAACTGAATTAGCATTAAATTTAGCCTGAATGTAATTTTTTTCTCCAGCAGATCAAATGAAACCACGTCCATGTCATGTGCTGGAAGTTGATCCATTTCTGAGTAATAACTTGAGTTTAAACATCGAGCTAAGTAGCTGCGTTCCAATGTGCATAAATCTATATTCTGCCAATGTCAAAAAAACACAATTTTGTTTTGGGGAAATTGTAGTCGGCCATTTTATATTGGAGCTATGGATTGGAATATAACACACAACTTTTTATGAACTGACACAAACCCAAACCAAACCATCATCCTCTGACCACTTCCTGTCGTCTTCTTTGGCGTTTCCTCCAGTAGAAACATCCAGCTGTTGGTCATGTGACTCACGATTCAATTAAATTGTTTCCATTGTAGTTCTGGGAAATTCATCCATTTCAAACAGCTGAAATAAACCCGACCTCGTAATAGTGCAAAAACTTATCAAAAACGTGATTTTTTGTTAGATTGATGTTTCCATTAAGCAGATTTACTTTTTAAATTTCAATTTCAGCAATTATACAGTTAATAGAACCGCAGATAGTGATGTTATTTGGACAGTCATTTGTTTTGATCCATAAAATCATGAAAATTATGAGCTTTCTCTTCGTCAGTGTCTTCAGCCAGAGGCTTCTGTAGAGCCGCTGTAGCACAGACTGCTCCAGGAGAACATGAATCAAAAGCCTTGATTGTTTCCTGGTTACCGGATCGTTAAGCTGCCGGTTGGCCTCGTTCCTCTGTCTGTTTCTGCTGGAAGCCGTTCAGCAGGTCCAGTTAAAATCTGGAGGACAGTGATTGTTTGTTAAAGTCGCTGTCAGCTTTATCGCGCTCCGCTGTCACGCTGGATCTGGTGGTTCTCGTTAGCGTCAGGAGGGATGTGGAGCAGAAGAGAAACGGCCCTGAACCGCCGTCAGCTCCAGGCCCAGCGCCGTAACTCATCCAGCCGGGCCGCGGTTCTGATTGGCTCAACATTCTGATTGGCTCCTTTAACGCATCAGACCCGAGGTTACACTGATGCTGGTTCTGATCGGACAACATCTGCAGTTCAAACTCAGAACATCCCGACCCGTTCTGCTGATGTTCCGCCTCAAATATTCACTTTGATCCGTTTGAGCCGACATGTTTGTTTTAACTGCTGGAGAGGAAACATATGGAGCTAAATTAAGGCCAAAAATCTTAATTTATTTTTGTTAAAAAGTGTTACTTCCTGGAGGCGGAGCTTCAGGAAGAGCAGGAGCTTCTTAAAGAGACAGAGACCCAATTTCAGGGTGTTAAATTAGACAGTAACATTTTTCCATCATATTTGATAAATACCACATTTAATACCAACTGAAGGTTTCCGTTTGGTGAAGAAGGTCGTTGCTCTCAGTGATATTTTTAAAATATTCCTGGTTTTGCTCATAATGTTTGAATTCTTATGAAAAATGAAACTTTTTCACATCTCATAAACCCTTTTAATGTTCTGTTGAGCCACAGCAGCTTGTTGTGGAGCAGAATGACAGTAAATGTGGACAGTCGTTACGTCATTTTCATTCACATCATAATTACATATGTTTTGGGTTAATATTGTGGATAAAAGTGTAATGTGCTGAACAGTAAAGCGGCTCTGATGCGTTTCCTGGAGACGTCGTCCCAGTGAGACGTCCGTCCTCCTCGTCTCCTCTTGTCATATCGATTCCTTCAGCGGTTCTGATGGTGTCACTTCCAATTAACCAATGAAATCCACCTTTTGACATTAACGATGGATCAACAGAGACGGGAACATCTGCAGGCTGGCTGAGGCGGCCCGGTCCGGTTAAAGGCTCTGGAAAAAACCTTCTGAGGTTCTGCAGGGAGAAAATCCTGTTTGTGTTGCTCAGGGTGAGAGTTTGCAGTCGGTTTGTGAGTCTCGCATGAGGAAACGATCTCCTTCTGGAGGTTGGAAACATGTCCTCAGTTTGCTGCAGAGAGGAAGAGGAGGAGGAGGAGGAAGGAGAGGAATAAAACCTGGAGACATGAGCTTCAGCTTCAGGACAGTTTATGACTAAAGTTCATTTAATCTTATTACATCCAGTTATTCTACTGGAAACGTTTCATTTCTCTGTAATCAGGGATTTATTCACCGACTAACATCTGAAAAGATGATAATATGGTGGAAAAGCCAAATATGTAAAATAAAGTCCACTGTGGTGGACTGGGACCAGTAGAACCTCCCAGTACTCCCAGCTGCTGCTGTTTCTGCTGACTCTGCAGGTGTGAGGCCGGTGCCAACAGGTTGCCGCGGTTACCGCCCCATCTGCCCCCCTCCCCCCCATTAATCCCACTAATTAGCCTAACGAGTCGGTGTCTAGGTGGGCGACAGGCGAGTGCGACCCGAACACGCAGGAACCAGACGGCTCCACTTCGCAGGAATCCCAGGTTTCCCTGCCAGCTCCTGACCTACATACAGCACACACACACACACACACACACACACACACACACACACAGAACAAACAGAGTGACACACTGACAGCGCTGTGGTTAATATGATCCATCACACAAACACAAATAACTGGGTTTGTGTTACTGAAGCATCCAGGGCAGGAAATCGATTCTTCCCGGCCTAAATATGACTGATGGGCTTTGATGGAGCGCCGGAACCAGAACCGACCCAAACATCACGGAACGAAACGCGACACAGAGTAAATTCAGCTGGTTTGTTTGTCAGAGAGGTTCATTAATGAAACCAACTGGGGAAGAAATGAGGCAAATTATTTGTTGTGTTCTGGTTCACAACCAAGCAGCCGAGTGTAAAACGAGACGCAGGCCAACTTCACAGCGCTTCCTGTAATTATCATTCAGAGCATGAATTCATATTTTACATTATTTAAATCTGCACTTCTTCACAATACGAAGGACGAAGTCAGGCGTTCCTGGTGATGATGATAATTACACTCTGACAAAATATTTCTGTTTTTATTTACCAGCCAAGGTTGTTGTTGTTTATAGCAGCAGTTTTTTATTTTTCTCTTTTTAGTACGCAGGTGTCAATTCTGTTAAAACGACCCTATAGGTGACCCTAACGACCCTATAGGTGACCCTAACGGCCCTATAGGTGACCCTAACGGCCCTATAGGTGACCCTAACGACCCTATAGGTGACCCTAACGGCCCTATAGGTGACCCTAACGACCCTATAGGTGACCCTAATGGCCCTATAGGTGACCCTAACGGCCCTATAGGTGACCCTAACGACCCTATAGGTGTCTTTAGCGACTCTAGACCTACCAGGTGAACCAGTCTGCTGTTCTTAGGTTTATTTTTATGTTTATAGATCCAACCAGAAACTCCTCATGTCCACTGATAAAACGCCAGAGGAGGGAGAAAATGTAAACTTTTTTCTCTGCAATTAACCAGTTCGTTCTCAGTGATTAATTATAAAAGGTGTAGGTCAGATGTTTCCACTCAAACATTTGCATCTGAGTGTACTTCTACCAGCTTCATTTTGTTTCTTGTGTTTTCAATAAAAATATTCAGCGTATTAAAATCTGTTTGAAACGATTAGACAGTTGGACAGTAATTTAATCTGGATGTTCGATGGCTGGAAGGCATTTGACCCGTTTGGTACCGGCTCCAGATCAAACCGTCTGCAACATTAAGACAGAAAATATTGAAGCTGTTGAACTTTCAGACGGTTGAATTTGTTAGACTGCCCTGAGGAAGACTCGGAGGACGTGAGGTTTAAAAACATTTATGGATGAACGGAGTGAAAGTCGTGTTTTTACTGTAAGCTGGTTTCACCGGCTGACTCGGCCCTGCAGCCAATCACAGTCAGGATTTATTCGCACTCTGGGATTCGCCTCCATTATTTCCTCGTTACTTCCGATCAGAGCGGCGAGCGTTCCTCCACACTGACCCTCATCAGGACCGTTAGATCGGTCGTTACGCCGAGGCTTCATCGTGGCGTCCTTATCGCTGTTCAACATCCTGCAGATTATTTCACATCCTGTTTGCTCTCACTGCTCAATCATAGCTGCTATTAAAAATCAATATGTGAATTAATTACCGGGTCGTTACGTCTGTCGGACTCGCGGCCCGAATGAGGATCTGCTGGATCTGCTTTCATTTACACTGATAAAGACTAGACTGTAATCATCATTTAATCTCTATCATCATTTCCCTGAATACCGTTTTAAACAGATTTCATTTAATTAACCAAACTGATCAGCTGACAGGCGGGGCCCTCTGCACGCCGGGCTCTGATTGGACAGGAAACAGGAAGTCCTCTTGCAGACACCCTGACTGGATAGAGAAACTGGACCTGTGGAGATGAACGGAGGTTAAGTCAAAACGTTTCTGGATATTTTTACACATTTACTCATCATTCTGTTAGAACATCAGAAATAAATCTCACCTTGAGGCAGCCTGGGGTTTAACAGTACGCAGAAATCAGTTTGGTGCATTTCTGGTTCGTTTCGGGCAAGAAAAATCTTTTAAAAAATGTTTTTGTGCAACTTTTTTGCAGCAGTAAACAAAGAATCTTTAAA
>NW_006800307.1:80308-85601 GCF_000485575.1 Poecilia formosa | reverse complement strand
TTTAGCGTTAGCTTGAGCTAAATACCGTGTTGGTGTAGCACTTTAGCGTTAGCTTGAGCTAAATACCGTGTTGGTGTAGCACTTTAGCGTTAGCTTGAGCTAAATACAGTGTTGGTGTAGGCTTTAGTGTTAGTGTAACGGATAGCGCAGCTAGCTTTCTAGCTAGCAGTGCTCCTGGCTGGTTTGGCGTCAAACCAACAGGACGTTTCCAGCTCCAAACTGCCCCAGCAGCAGAAACCATAGAGGAAAACCAGCCCAGTCAGTGAGGGAACGGCTAACGGTCTGAAACCTGATTCGCCTCTGAGTTTTTGTTCCTCCTGGATGGCGTGACTGACTGAAGCAGCTTTGAGCGTCTAGAAGCAGGAGTTGCTCAGAAAAACTTTGTAGATTCAGTGAATAACATCCTGAATGATTCTAGTTTGCCTTCTAGATGTGGTTGGACAGAAACGCTGTGAGTCTGGCGGTTTGGTGCTGAAGGCTCACACACACCCTCACACTTTAACGAGTCCAGAGAGAGTCGTCAGCTGAGTGTTTCTGTGTGAGCCGCTGCTGCCCGGGCCTACCCATAATCCCCTGCAGGACGGCGGTGGAGTTGACCTCCGGACGGCTGCTGCAGGGTGGCTGTTAATATTCAGCTGAAGATCAGCTGGTTTACCTGGAATCAAACCGTCTGTTCAAGCAGCTGCAGGGACTGAACCGAAGGGAAAACAGTCTGCTCTTTATTTAAATGTCTGATTTTACTGTTTTTCAGTAAAACATGGAAGAAAAGGGAAGATTTAGGAGGAAAACCAGCAGGAAGGATGGAGAGCCGGGCTCTTCATGGCTCCCTAAGGCGTTTCCCCTCCTCCATCTTTACGCTCCGGTTGCTCTGATTGACAGCCACACACACACACACACACACACACACACACACACACACACACACACACACACACACACTGGTGACTAAACATGGAGGCTAAATTTAACCCGGAAGCCTTGGGGTGTTTGTTGTTGATTATTAGTGGTTGGTGCAGAACCTTCAGAGACCCAGTTTGCTTCTTCTGGTTCTGATCCATGAATATAGATTATTGTTCATCCGTCCAGATTGATCAGTCTGGATCGTAGATCGTTTCCTGGACTGAAAAGCCCATCTGTCTCATCATATTCTACGTTCTGCTGGTCCAGCAGGATCAGAACCAACAGGCTCATCACTGGGTTCTGGTTCAGTAGATCAATAGAAACGACTCGTTCATTTGGTTTCCTGGAGTTTTTTAAGGTTCATTCCCACTACGGCTGTTTACTCCTTTAGTCCAGCTCCAGTCCGTTTGCTGAGAACCGGTCCGGTTCGGTTGGTGAGGTGCGGATGCTAAGCTAACTCTGGTCCTCCTGACCTCGGTCTGGGTTCGGTTCAGTGAACTCTGGTTCAGTTTGATATGTGAACACCAAGCGGACCAGAGACCGCTCCAAAAGCAGGAAGTGGACTACAGCGCAAGGCATTCTGGGTAAATACAACCAAAACAAAAGTGTTAGCCTAGCGCTAGCAGCAGAAATGGCTCAAGAAATATGCTAAAATCTGACGCCACCATCTTGTTTCCATCTGGTGAAGCAGGAAGTTGCTCTCAGTGTCTTCAGAGGTTTTTGTGTCGTTTCCTTCAGTGGCTCTTGCTGCAGCGCCCCCACAGGCCAGGAGGGGAACAGGCTGGTTTGACTCAGAGCCACAGCAGCTGGAGGTGGAGCAGATGTTCTGGTTCCAGTAGAACCGGGTCGACCGGACCATCAGGCTGGAAAACAGACTTAACATTTCTGTGGATGACCTTTGACCTCATGGAGGTCAGTTATTTTTTTAATCTGAAATGCTGTTTCAGGTAAAACTGAAGATTTTCTCAGAAGTGTTGCCGATCACACAAGTTTTGTTTTGTTGTTCGTTTGGATCAGCAGTGGTTCTGGTCTTGGACCTCTTTGTTGAATCATGACCTCTGACCTCCAGTGAGGCCTTCAGAGCGTTGGATCTATTCATGACGTCATTTTTAACATTTAAAGTTTATCTTTCTGCATTTTCTGTGCATTCTCTCATCTTTTCAGATTATTTTTTTAGTTTATTGATGTTTTTTAGTTTATTGATGATGTTTTTTAGTTTATTGATGATGGTTTTTAGTTTATTGGTGATTTTTTTGGTAGTTTTTTTTGAAACCGTCAGAGTTGTGAGGAGGAAGCGGAACGTGATCATGTTGGTCCAGCAGCCTCTTCTCTGCGCCGTTCGCTCTGATCTGTTGTCAACACCTGCCGCCTCCTTTGTCCTCGCGCCGCTCGCCACTCGACCCGATTTAGACAAAACGCTTCTGCAGCAAACGGCGCTTTAGGAGAATCACAGGGAAAGGCTTATCCCCACAGTCTGCAACATGAGCGGGGTCAAAGGTCGCACTGTGTGTTATTAACGAGTTCGATTGCTCGTTAGCAGGATCCACTTGTTTCCTCGCCTCCTAACAGGAGCCTCCACCCCAGGTCAACGTGTTGTTGACCTCTGACCTCGTCGTTCACCCCTTTAAAAGTACACTCTCTCTCTCTCGGCTTTGTTGGGGCGGGGTTACGGCGTTGACCTTCGTCTGCCAGCCGCTCCCCGTTGGTTCCCTACAGCAGGAGGAGGAGGAAGGTCTGGGGCGATGACTGATGATGAGGAGGAACCCCCCCCTGCCTTCTCCCCCCTCCTCCCCCCCCGGCCCCCCTCGGTCTGTTAACACCCATAAACTCCCAATCTGTCAGCCGGGGGGACAAACCGGCCGCTCCGTCTCAGGGGGCCGGCAGTTGGAAAGCCTGTGGCTTCTGTCCCGATTGGTCACGGATATCCAAAACACACACACTCTCAGATGGTGTGTGTGTGTGTGTGTGTGTGTGTGTGTGTGTGTGTGTGTGTGTGTGTGTGTTGGCAGCAGATGTTACCACCTAATAAACAGTCGTTTAAATGAGCTTAGACTGTTTCCAGGTATTCCTGCGTCCGCTCCACAGCTCCTCCTAGAAGGACGATGTTCTGCCCCACCTTAAATTTTTCTGTTGACCTAAAAGATGTTTTGTGATTCATAAAATCACAATCATGATTATATTTTTTCACTTGTGCTTTGCATGCTGGGCCGTTACAGAGAATCTATAAACAAAACTAGAGGCTAAAGTTACGAACACAAAACATCCCTGAGTCTTCCTTCATACATTATAGATATAAGCTAGCATGCTGAGCTGGATTAGCTGGAGCTAAAATTAGTAGATGGCGCTCAGTCAAAGTAAACCGGAAGGTAATGAATGTCTTCCAGTTTAAAGTGACAGTAAAAAATATTTCAATATTCTTACCACATCATTTTAATAAGTTTGAAAAATGTTTTAATCCCAATTCTAACCGTTAGCAGTGACCTCCTTCAGGTTAGCATCATGAAGCTAAATTAGCTTCTTATTGCAGCTTCTGATTCGGCTAAAGGGCGATTCCACCAAATCTTTCTCTACCTTCTGCATCTTTAATCTGCTCTACCTTAAAAATTAAATTCCAAATCTGCTGCAGATGAAACCAGCTAGGTGTGGTCTAGCGCTCTGTTTAGCGGCGTTTAGACATTTCATGATTTGGAAGCTAACTTTAGCTTCATGTTGCCGTTTCTAAACCATCATAATTTCTGCATTTCATTTTATTTCAGCGGTTAAAATTCAAACTGCTGAACGTTACTCAATGCATGCTGCGTAGCAGCTAGCATGTTAGCCTAAACAAGGCGAGAGCTGTGAGCAAGTTGTAAAAACTAAACGGCCTCAGTGCTTCACTGTAGTTTTTACATCTGAAATAAATGTTTCTGTGATTAAATCCAGCTGTCAGGCCGACTCTGTTCCTCTGGTTTCATTCACCAAACAAGCTGCAGATAATCCAGGTATTATTTAGCATTCAGGGCTAAAGTATTCCTGATTTTTCATCTGAACCAGGAGAAACGCTCTGCCTCTTTTATAACGTCCAGGGATTTAATCCATAAGCACAAAATATCTGCCAGCATTTGTCCAGATCTGACAGGAAGTGTGATAAACACCCCCTTCCTGTTCCACACCAACCCACAGGACATCAGAGGGTCTCGGCGCTAACGCGTTCAGAGCAGACGCCTGTCAGCAGAGGGCTCCTCTGGGAGGGAGGGAGAGGAGAGAGGAGGATGGAGGGATGAAGGGAGACGGAGATCAAACTGATGATTTGCTCTCAAACAGAAATCCAGAGTGAAACACAGGGAACCTGCTGATGTTGGAGGTTCTGCTCCTGGTGGATTGATGGCAGGATTATATTAATCTGGGTTATCAGTCCTGAATGAACAGCAGGCTGTTCACTGATTTGGCTGTAGTACCGTAGAAGAGCAATAGGTGGCGCTCCACTGGTCTAAAATATGACTTTACACTGTTTAAGTTTGAAAGGAAACATTTCTGAAAACTTTCTTTCTTCAACCAGCTGACTGATAGTGGCTAGCAACTAGTGGGGGAGGGGAATGTGCTGGACCGCCTTTGGTTCAGTGTGATGTCACGCAGTAGATCCGCCCCCAGCTTCCTGCTGGCTAACGATGCTAACAATGCCTAGCATTGGTTTTAGCTGTTATCAGATGAAGGTGCTGAATCTTAACTTATATGTATAAAATAAAACAGACGCAGTGCTTTGCTTCTGATTTTCTGCGTGTAGCGCAGCTGACAGAACGAGATTAAAGAAAAGTACGAGGTTTTGAGTTATTATTCAACCATTTTTCCTTCTGCCACTAAATGAATAATTCCTACATCTCCAGGTTTCATTTGGTTTCCATGGTTAGCGGCGGCGCGGCTGCAGACGGATGTAAACCAACTCCAGAGGAGACGAGGCTCAGCTGCATCATCAGCTCTGACACAAAAACAACCAACAACATAAAAACTGAAACTGCAGGAGCCGTTTAATAAACCAGCTTTAGTTCCTCTGATGTTCGGAAGAATAAATATGAAATTAACGACAGGAAAGTTTCAGCTAAACCTTAAAACATCCATGTGAGACTAAACGGCTGGAAGCATGTTAACATGGAGGCTGATGGAGGACGGCAGCAGGCGGGGGTTCTGGGTCTGGGTCTGGTTCTGGGTCTGGGTCTGGTTCTGGTTCTGGGTCTGGTTCTGGGTCTGGGTCTGGTTCTGGGTCTGGGTCTGGATGGGCTGACGTAAATCCAAACTGACGGTTCGTCTCGTTTATATTCAGCTCCTGGCGAAGAACCAAAACTGCTTGCTGCAGCTTTCTGCTGAGTCAGCGCTTCTCATCAAGAAGAAACATGGCAGCAGAGAAACATGCGACTGA
>NW_006800307.1:73133-78774 GCF_000485575.1 Poecilia formosa | reverse complement strand
TTCTTCTGGACCTATTCATGTTTTGTTGCTGCTGAGAGCAAAACTCCTCTTCTGGAAATTTTGGGAAAATGTATCATTTTCCAGATTGGAATAGACCCATCCATCCATCTGTTCATTTATTTCTCTTTTAGGGTTTATTAATAATTGTTTCTCAGTGAACTAACTTCTGGTAACTCTGCAGCACGTTGCTGCATGTTGCTGCATGTTGCTGCACGTTGCTGCACGTTGCTGCAGCATGTTGCCTGCTGTCAGCATGAATCTCCATAAATGATTGATGCAAGTGGCGACTCAGCAGCTTCCCGTTTCCATGGCGACTCCTGTTTGTTGTGAGCAAATAAGGTCAAATCGTTACGTTTTACATTCATCCTCATTAAATCCAAACGGGTCGAAGCGCACAGAACACACACAGCAGCAGATCGATACACACACACACGGCACCAGTTGGAGGCAGACTGGGATCCCGTTTCTGGTCGCTGGAGGCAGGAAGGCCTTACTGGGATGGTAACTGGCTGACTGGTTTTCCTTCTGGTTCTGGTTCCGGTCGCGTCGGGTCCAGAAGAATCGGCCCAGACGTTTGGACCTGCAGGATCTCTGACACCCATCAGAGTTTCTGCTGACATGAATCCTTAAGTTTCTCTGTTTGGATAAAATATTTAATTTTTCTTTTCGTCTTTTATCTTCCAACCTGTTTTGTTTTGTAAATATATGTAAGTTTAATAATGTGAGTA
Organism: Poecilia formosa; assembly: GCF_000485575.1. Lineage (NCBI taxonomy): Eukaryota > Metazoa > Chordata > Actinopteri > Cyprinodontiformes > Poeciliidae > Poecilia > Poecilia formosa. Next base: position 78,046 of record NW_006800307.1, on the reverse strand, counting down.
AACAATGTTCTGTCTGTCCAGTCAGTGCAACAAATTAACATAAAATATAGTTGTTTTTTTTAATTTAGTGTATTATGAGAAATTCTGCCCTTCGTCTTGTGGAACGACGGTTTAAAGTTTTCATTCTAAAGAAAACTCAAGAAAACGGCGGCTTATGAATCAACAGTTAGTCGATCAATAAGATCGATCAACTTTAGATGAACGCAGAGCAAAACTGAACTGGAAGAAAAGAGATTCATAGCTGATCAAAATCTGTACTGCAGACTTCTGCCCAGGTCCCCCTTGAAAATGAGATCTAGATCTCAATGGGGTTTACCTGGTTAAATAAAGGAAATAAATAAAAAAAATCTGAAAAGTGTGGGGTGCTTTTATTTTTAACCCCATCCTCTGCTGTTCGTCTGGTGCCTCCATCAGCCTCAAACTGCTGCAGACTGAACCGTTTTGCTCATTCTTCTTCTAGGTCTGGACTTTGACTAGGCCATTCTACTCCTAATTCTGCAGGTTTTCTTCTTGGATTTAGCTCCACCCATCTTCTCCTCAGCATGATGCTGCCACCACCATGCTTTACCATGGATGGTTTGTTTGGGGTTAAATACAAATGCATGCCACACTTTTCAGATGTTTTTATTCATAAAATTTATCAGCTTCTCACCAATAAAAGGGTGTAAATACTTTTTAAAACCAGACTTTTTTCTGTGAATCATTTAAAAACCAAACATAAATAATGTTCAGAAGCTGAAACATTTTGTGAAATGAGGATTTCTGCTCCCGCTGGGTTTTATATAATCAGGTTTAAAATCGTCTTCGCTCCTTTTTTAAGTGTTTAAAGACAAAAAGCCTGAAGATGAAAGCAGAGAGAAGGAGAGGGGATTACTGGGATCACTCCCACTGCCTCCCATTATCCTCCCATTATCTTCCCATTCTTCCCACAGCTTCCAGTTCATTCCTCTGAAAACACCGACTCTGATCCGAAGCCTCTCTGCTTCAGGCTGCAGCTTTTAGTCCTGATCGGATCCAAACGGCAGGAACAGGACCGGAGCGGTTCTGCTCAGTTTAATCCACTTTTCATTACACTTTACAAGCAGACATTAACCCCTTAATGCCTGGATTTATTTCCAATTATACAACAAAATTTAGTTAATTAGAGGTTATAAATTTGAACATTACATCCACCATTGGTGCAAATTTCGATATGAACCTTTTTTTATCTAGAGAAGCCAGATAAATGAAAACTGTTGATTCTGCACTGCAGCATTGTGTACACATGGAAAAACAATTATTTTTTACACAAATACTGTAAAAAATGTGAATAGTGGTTAATCTGGTTAATAAGGCATCAAACTTATTAACCTGTTTACTGTAAATTTAGTATTTAACAGTTAAAATAATGGGACACATTTGAACACTACTCTGCATTTAAAAATCCAAGGAAGGCAACGCTGGTACGATGTAAGCTAGCTATAGATGATGCTAATGCTAGCAGCTATGTTACGATGTAAGCTAGCTATAAATTATGCTAATGCTAGCAGCTATGTTACGATGTAAGTTAGTTATAAATTATGCTAATGTTAGCAGCTATGTTATGATGTAAGCTAGCTATAAATTATGCTAATGCTAGCAGCTACGTTGCAAGTGTTAGCTTAGGAACAATGAAGGATCTCGTATGTGGTTCCCTGAAAACAAATCTGCTCAGGGCCTCCAAAAGGTTTGGTCCGGCTCTGGTTCCAGGATGTTTTTTATTCATAAATTTCCTTTTTTTTTTTAAAGTGTCGGTTCATAAAGCAGAAGCAGCGAAATGAACCCGGCGTGAACCAGGACGATCATCCTGACAGATATTCCCCTCCCACCGCTCCGCAGAGCCGCTGTCATCCCAAACCGGCCTGGTGGCTCTGTTATGACAGCTGCTCCCTCCTCCCAACTATACGCTGTGTGTGTGTGTGTGTGTGTGTGTGTGTGTGTGTGTGTGTGTGTGTGTGTGTGTGTGTGTGTGTGTGTGTAATTGGCCCACTGTTGACCCTCTGGTAATTGTGTGTGACAGCAGTAAAGGTCTCCGGTAACAAAGTGCCGACCGGATGCTTATTGGGGTTTTAACCAAGGAACATGATCAGGTTTTCTCTGGGGATCCGACGTCCCGGCTCTGTGTGTGTGTGTGTGTGTGTGTGTGTGTGTGTGTGTGTGTGTGTGTGTGAAAATATTTAATTCATGAATTTCCATCTCTTCAGTTCTCCACCTTGCTAAAATGAGAAAATTACTTTAATTTGTCTCCTGAGTGGTTAAACAGAGCCTGGAACAAAAACATAAAAATATCTCCTTTAACTGAATCTGAATCGGTTTAAATATAATTTAGACGAAACGAACTCAAAATCAAAATGTTTCAGCTGGAAAAGGTTTGAAAATGATAATTTCCTCCTCCAACTTTCACCTTTTATTGTGTAAAGTGGTGAAATTCAGGCTGAAGGAAGCCTGCAGATTCACACAAAGGTAAAAAATCAGAGAGAAAAATTTTTAAGATGATCTGAAATGAGGCTCCTCTGTAGGGTGGCCAGGATAATGCCTGAGAGAAAACACCAGCAACAAATCCAGTGACTTTGTTACCAAACAGCAACTAGAAGGAGGAATAGACAGAAATCCAGTTAAAACATACAGCTAATAGTTACTGTAGGATGCAGTTTGAAGGGCTAATGAAGCATAAATAATACTAATCTAATAATTAATTAGTGCAGTTAATATTATTGGAGTTAATAGAAAAGGCTAATTAAAGCCCACTATAGCCAATATTCTCCTAGACTCTAGGGGGCGGTGTGGCGCGCCTCCAGCAAGCGAACAGCTCTACACAACATGTTGGAAGCAAAACATAAAACATGTTAATGGCAACATTGCCAACTTAGCAACCTTTTTGCTTCATTAAGTGACGTTTCAGGTCCTCTGGTGACTTTTTGTCACCATAACTGATCTTACCGCTGTGCAGGTGACGCAGACGGAAGCGGATCCGACTCGTCTGATGGATTCCCCACGTCCCCCTCTGAGCTCCACATCAGAAGCGCTGACGTTGCGTTTAATTATTGCTGTGTGTAAACAGCCAGTGGAGTTAATTTAATTTACACAACAGAAAGAAATGGGCTGGGATTGACAAGTGTTCACACTCTCACACACTCAGAGTAATTAGCAGCTAACACAGCGGGCTGAGCCGGGCCGGGCTAATTGAGGACGACTGGCGGAAACATCAGAGGAGGAGAAACGGAGAGAGCAGAAACACAAACTCACCGGGACAAGTTGGCTTTGACGGGACCGGTCCAAACCCAACTGGACTGGTACCGACAAGGCATCAGTTATAAGTCAGGCAAAAATTCATTATATTTGGTCAAACATCATCAGAATCACCAAACAAATTCACATCAGACGTGTTGATCAGTGTCACTGCTGATCAAAACCAGCTGACTCTGTTTCTGCTTGTCCAGATCTGTGGAGCATAGAAGCTGAAAGCTGCTTGTCCAGCTCTGGTTCTGGTTCTGATCCAGAGCGGAACCAGAAGACCTGAGAGTTCTGGAAGGTTGCTATGGCAACAGCAGAAGGTCTTTAATGACTCCTGGAAATGATCTTCAGGTGACGGAAGGCCGACTTTGTAACCATCTTTATGTTGCAGTGGCTGAGTTTTAAATGTGAGCAGAACTTTGTTTTTATTCTGCTAATGTGGAAAAATCATGATTTCACAGTGAGGGTGTTTCCATTAAATAAGTGAATACAAAATAAGTAATTAAAAAAACATGAATATTCATCATCTGTCAGCCAATCAGAGGAGACGTCGGCGTTTCATTCAGGCGTTGGAGCAACAAGCCCCGCCTCCTTTGGAGCAGCTACATAAGTGTCGTTTAGAGGAAATTGTTGTCGTTTTATGGATTAAAAACGTTGAAATGAATCAGGTTTGTTTGAACTGTGATGCTGTGAGAGCTCAGAAAAAACTACAAACTACAAACTGTCGTTCTCCTGACACTTCCTGTCGTCTTCTTTGGCGTTTCCACCTGCAGTAACATCTGGTTGATAAACCACCTCATGCTAATGCAAAAACGTTTTACTGAAAAATGTTTTTTTGATTTTTCTTTTTTACATTAAGATAATTTAGTTTCACAAATTGTGCAATTTTATGTCTAATGGAAACGCAGCGACTGTAAAGAATCAGAATCAGGTTTATTTTACTGTCACTGAGAGAAAACACAACAAATTTTAAGAAATATCAACTCTGGAAGGCAGTGCAAATAAATAAATAAAATCAATATAATCAATATTCCAGTAGATATAGAAGCACAGAAACAACGGGGATGTTGAGGAAGATGAACAGAGAAATGATGATCAGGTTTGGATGAAATGTTCTGACAGGAGGCTGAATTTGTAACCGTCTTTATGTGTCTCTGAAGGTCCAGACCAGATTTCATCTCTGGTTTCTGTCTGTAAAACTGACTCCATCCTTCCTCTGAGGTCCGTTTTAACGGTTCTGGTGATGAAGGTTGTGTTGTTGTTTCTAACTGGTGCGTCTGCGTCTCTGCTGCTGGTTTACTGGGCTCAGCTGGAGATTACAGCAGAGATTAGAGCAGATTAGAGCCTCACATGCTGCCTGACAGGTGAAGCTTGTTAACCACGTTTCCTCCTGATGTCACTTCCTGCTGCTGATCAGCTGATCACCGGATTCAGTTTGGCTTTAACCAACGAATTCTGACGATTCTTTACTGATGTTCTGCTTTCTGCTTTGTGTTTGATTAATTGTTAACCGTTTCTCATGTTGCTCCTCCGTCCGGGTCCGTCCTGATCCATTTGGGTCCAATCAGGTCCATTCTGGTCCATTTGGGTCCATCCAGGTCCATTTGGGTCCATCCGGGTCCATTTGGGTCCATCCGGGTCCATTTGGGTCCATCCGGGTC
>NW_006800307.1:71567-72263 GCF_000485575.1 Poecilia formosa | reverse complement strand
TGTGTGTGTGTGTGTGTTAGTGTGTGTGTCTATTTGTGTGTGTGTGTGTGTGTGTGTGTGTGTTGTCTTGGCCACCGTCCACCTCCCTGTCGCCGCCTCTCACCAGTTAAACTCTGGATTTAAGCGGCGTTGCCGTGCCGACCCGATCAGCAGCGTTCTGATCCGGCCGTGTTCGGGCTGCTGTTAAATGCTGCAGGGTTCTGTTGGCAGGACCGGCCCATTGTTTCATTCCTGCTTGTTGCTACAGCTGCTGAATATTAAACGCTGAGCCGTCCTGCTGCTGCCAGGTTTCATCTTCCTCCTTCATCTCAGAGCCAGTCTGCGGTTCGCTCAGCAGGAGGAAACGAACGATGAAACAAGAAAAATGATTTAAAAATGGAGGACAAACCTGAACACTGTCACCTTTTAATGGAAATAAACGAGTTACTTAGTCTGACATCAGAGAAAACAACAGGGATCGTTCATTCAACTACTGGTTTAACAAGCTAAACATTTAGCTGCCACCTCTAGCTTAAAGATAAACATTTAGCTTCAGGGTAAACATTTAGCTTCAGGGTAAACATTTAGCTTCAGGGTAAACATTTAGCTTCAGGGTAAACATTTAGCTTAAAGATAAACATTTAGCTTCAGGGTAAACATTTAGCTTAAAGATAAACATTTAGCTTCAGGGTAAACATTTAGCTTAAAGATAAACAT
>NW_006800307.1:64424-71295 GCF_000485575.1 Poecilia formosa | reverse complement strand
AAACATTTAGCTTAAAGATAAACATTTAGCTTCAGGGTAAATATTTAGTATTAATTTAAACATTGTTTAGTTTCAGAGCTGTTAGGAAGCTAAATAATAGCCGCCTGTGAATTCTTCAGATTTCCTCTAAAAAGGCTCATAGCTCCATATGTTAATAAATTCAAACAGCAAATATATGTAAATATGCATTAATACACACAGTGGAAACTGTTTTATTGCTAAAACCGAAGCTAATATCTAATGTGCCTTGTTGACTCTTGATTCAGCTTCAGCTGGTGCACTTTTTCCTTCCACTCAATTTTCTAAGAATGCTTTGTCATGATATTTATATTTTCTGAGACGGTTTTCATTCTCTGTGAGTCATATTCATCAATATTACAATAACTAAAGGCTTGATCCATATAATATTAGGTTCCTTTCAGGAATGTGGGACAAAAAAATATTAAACTTTTCCACAAATTTTTCGTCTTTAAAAGACGGCTGAACCAGAAAATGTGAAAACTCCCTCAGAAATCCAGGAACCGAGCAGCTAAACCAGACATTTTCCAGAAAATCATTCTGCTTTTTTCCCCTAAAGTCCCTAAAATATTCAGAAGGGCTGCAAAAAAATAAAAAATAAAACCAAAGCAGTAACAGAAAAGATTTGTCTTCAAACATGAAGTGAAGAGCAGCTCAATGTTTCAGATGAAATATGAAGAAACGGCGACAGAGACTGATAGCATCAAACTGCAGGACGAAGAGTACAAGGGCACGTTGCCCAGCTGTGTGTGTGTGTGTGTGTGTGTGTGTCTCTGTGTGTGAGCGGTGGAAGTGAATACAGATTGAGCTGTCAGGAAAGTGATTTACTGATAGAGAGGGAGGGGGGATCAATAAGGAGGAAACCATGAAGGAAAAGAGAGGAGGAAGAGGAGAGAGGAAGGAGGGATGAAGAGTGAAGGAGGGACACCTGATTGGACGCCGAGGTGATTTATAGCGGCGCTCTGAACCTGCAGACCTGCTGTTTAATATTGTTCTCCTGAGTTCTCCCATAATGCCTTGCAAAATAAAAAACCCGCTGCTCAAACTCACAATCAGCGTTTCAAAACATGGAAAATATTCCACTTTAGCTGCTTTACTATCTGCATATGGCAGCCTATTAGGGCCAAAACAATTAATACATTTACAGCAAAAAATTAAAGAAAATTCCTACAAAAAATTAGGAAATTTCTGAGTTTCAAAATTTGCTAATTTTTAGATTAATCTGAGAAATTATCTGGAAAAAAGAGAACATTTCAGAGTTTTAGAAATTTGAAAATTTAATAGAAAAATGTTGGAACAAAAGTTTTGGATTTTAGAAAATTTTCAAAACTTAAAGATTTTTAACTTTCCAAACTCAGAAATTTCCAAAAAAAGATTCTTGAAATTTTCTTAGATTTTTTTTGTTGTAAATTTTCTACCTTTTTTAAAATAAAATACCAAATTAATCTAAAAATTTCTGAGCTTATTTCTTGCAAATTTTTACCTTTTGAAACTCAGAGGTTTCCTGTTTTTTCTATAAACGTTTTGGTGGATATTTGCTCTGTTTTCCTGTTTTCAGTCTGACGGTCCTGCTGCGCGGCGCTAAGCGCTCGACTGTTTATCTCTGCAGACACAGAAACCTGTTACACACCTAGTGGCCGCCAGGGGGCGCTCTGATTGGCTGCTTTAGCTAGCTTAGTCCAGCATGCAAAAAACTTTAAGAGCTGTGGTAATAGAATTAAATTTGATGTGATTAATATTATTAATATTACATATTTTCTTACAATCAAGAGGATTATGTGATAAAGTCGGAATATTTAATTTTCCGTGACAGAACTCCACATAAAATCAGACAGTGAGTTAGCATTTATGCTAAATAAATGTAATAATTATTGAGTAGTAAATAAAAAACATTGTGAAGTTTATGTTTAAAGGGGGTCAAAGGTTGCTGCTGATTAGGGGTCAAAGGTGGATCCAGCAGACGGGACCTGTTCCCTCCCCTCCCTCCATCTTTAAAGATGGGGTCGTGATGCGGTCGTTCCCTTCCTCCTCTCAGTCTTTCCAGGGAACGCCGCCGACGCTGAGCGCCGGCTTTGACTCAACAAACCGGCTCTCTGATCACGATGAAAGGCCTTTTAGCAGCGACGACATCAAAGGCTGCGGCGCCGCCGCCGCTTCACTCGGCGTTAAGCGACAAAAACACATCATGAAACAAAGGAGAGGCTCAGGAGGCCCCGATCTGAGAGGAACGACGAGTTACGGACCTGCGGAGCGTCTGGGTCGGGATGCCGGAGTGAAACTCGGCAGAACCGGAAAAATGAAGGATTCTGTTTAAAAACAACAAACCTGCAGAGTTTTTACTTCAAAGCCTCCAAACATTAAAGGCAGAACGAATGTGAGGAAATATTTAGCGGTACCAGCGCCGGTCAGACCGGATCAGACCGGACCGGTTGGCCTTCAGAAGTCCAATAATTACATCATTTATGTTGATCTGCGGCCTGCCGAGGCGTCACAGCGCGTCGGCTGGCCTCCAGCGAACCGAAGAGTCCAGACGGAGCAGGAAGTAACGTTTAAAAGATAAACGGTTCTGGTCGGGTTCTGGACGGTCCGACATTAAACGCCGTTGGAGTAAATTACTGTAGCACCTAGAAGACGGTCAAAGGTCATGGACCAGAGATGGCACACGTCTGCTAACGCGCTAATAGCAGAGCTAATTTTCAGTTTAGCATACTTTCTATCTTTGAAAACATTTAGCATTCTTAGCTTCCCCTAAATTAAATTTTTTGGCTGTTTTGTAAACTTTCAGTTGAATAAAGTTAAAGCCATCCGTGTTAAAGTTTTGGTTGATTGCAGAGAACTTTTCAAATGCTCTTATTTTGAAGGGTCAATAGAAAGTTTACGCAGCAGTTCAGTTTCTTCTCACATTCTCTCTTTTTCCCCCAATAACTTTATTTAAATTAGAAACACAGGAAGTAAATAGAACACGGATATAAATCTAATATCTAATGGTCTCGGCGAACATGAAAATTAATTCAGAATTAATTTGGTGCTTGATTTTTGTAGTTTTTCAAAGGCAGATATAATTGAATTGTTGCTAGCCCTTTAGCATTAGCTTCCACTAAGTACAGAGTTGTTTTAGCTTTTTAGCCTTAGCTTCTGTTGTTTTTGTCCTCCAAACTAATTTAACACATAAAAATTTTTTGCTTAATCATTTCCAGAACATTAATAATAATTACTGAATTCTTGTTTCTGCTCGTTTCGGCTGATTGGAGGAACAGTCTAGTCAAAGTATGGTTCCTTTCTCTGCTTCTTGGTGTTTGTTTACAGGCTGGTCTGCATGGGTTTGGGTTTGTTTGGCTGTGATGTTGGAAACAACATGGCTCCCAGCGGTCAGTGGTTTTATTGGTCAGATCGTCTCTGGATGAAATGACCGACTCCTCTTCCTCTCCTCCAGCCTCCGACGCTCCTTCGTCTTCCTCCTCGCCCAGCCCCGGCTTTGTGGACCTGGCCTTCACCGTGGAGCCCCAGGACACGGTAACGGTGCGGGGCGGGGCGCTGCGGCTGGACTGCCAGGCCCAGGCGAGCTCGGCGGCGGCGGGCCCCGTCTCCATCACGTGGCGTAAAGACGGCGTCCTGCTGAGCACGGTGGTGGACGAGCGGCGCCGGCAGCTGGACAACGGCACGCTGACGGTGCAGAACGTGGTGCACTCCCGGCACCACCGGCCTGACGAAGGGGAGTACCAATGCCTCGCCACGCTGGACGGACTGGGGAGCATCGTCAGCCGGACGGCCAAGGTCACAGTGGCCGGTGAGAAAACGCGCCGCCATTTTTAATCGTTATTAGTCTGATGAGACGGTTAGCATGTTGCTGCAGCAACATGCTAACCTTTAATGTGTTTATTTCACATTAGCCTCATGGATGTCAGGGCCATGTTTTCCAACATGGCCGCCATTTTTTACTTTTTAAAGCCAATTATTGCTGTAAAATTTTCACCATTTCTATGATTTGGACAAATTTTATGACATCATATGTAGCAAAACCAGAAACTGAGGAGTTTGCTGTCAGGGAGTTTCACACCAGTCGTCAGCCGGAGGGACACAATGTCTCTAAATGGTTAGCATTAGCTTCTGCTAACTTTATTATATTTAGCGTTAGCTTTCCCTAATTTTTGAGACGTTTAAGTTTAGTGTTAGCTTCTGTTAATTTTTTTATGTTTAGCTGTTAAATGTTAGTTAATTTTTTGTAGTTAGCATTTTAGTGTTAGCAGCGCTAAGATTCTTGTGTAGTGAATTAGCGGTTAGTGAACCTGCCTTTTGTTAGCTGTCCACAACACTGGACTTAGCTGCTGCCTATTTCAAAATAGCTGCCACAGCAGCCATTTTGAAAAATGTCTTCTAGAAAAAGGAAAATTATATGTAATTTCTATGGTCTCCATTGACACCAACATTTTAACTAATTGCAGATTTTAGTGCAAAAAACAATTTTCTTTGACAATGGCGGCCATCTTGACAAATTTCCACCATTTTGAATTTTCTAGTGGCCTTTGTTAAAACAATCCACCCTACGGGAGTGTCTGTGCTAAGCGGTGTTTCTGGTTCCAGTTTTGGCTGAAGCATTGCATTGCTGGACAGCTGAAGGTTTAAACTTCTCCGGATGTTTCCGTAGATCCTCGCCACACCTTGACCCGCCCTTGGTAGTTCTGCTGCTTAACATCCTCGCTCTGCTTCTCCGCTCATATTCATTTAATAGAGCTGAAGTAACTCACCTGTAATGTAATTTACAAAGTGCTCTGTGGCTTCAGATCAATACCGTTTATGCAGCGCATTAACAGACAGAGGCGGCGGCTTAAGAGCATCTCTGTGGTTCGGCTAATGTTAGCGAACATCTGGAGCAGGTGTGAGGAATAATCCCCAAACTTTTTACCTCTGCAGGTTCACATCAATCCGTTTATTTCCAGCAGGAATGTTTTCCGACGCAGAGCCTGTCTGAGCAGCAGACGAGGCGGACAGTAATCCTGGAAAATTAGATTTCGAAGCGTTACGTTATTACAGCGCGTATTTTAATATAATCTGTGATGTTCCTCTAATCTTCCGCTGTACATCCTCCTGTCTCCACGCTGAGGCGGAGATAATCTCCTGGATTTAGGAAGACACTGGGATTCTGACTGACGGACAACAGAGGAACCTTTCTTTTCTTTTCTTTTCTTTTCTCAGTCGTTCTGCTTCGATTAGCTGCCACAAGACAGGAAGTTAGAAAAATGTGATTTGTAGAAACGAAGGTTGAAAATGTTGATATTGCTGAGCTTTCTCACTGCTTGTTGGTGAAAGTTGCTCAGAAAATGGTCAAGAGGTCGACTGAGGTCAAAGAGTAAATAAATCCCAAATCTACGTTTTCATTTCTGCAGCTGAGCAGAAGTCGGTTCTTACGGTTTCTGTCTTTATGTTTGGTTCAAATTGTGACGTTTTCCTGTAAATCTGTTTAATTCAGCCGTATTTGTCCTAAAACCCTCTCAGTGCTGCCCTCTTTGTGTTGAACAGTGGTACTGCAGTTTGATTTTCCAGTAGTTGATGTTTAGGTTGGGCTGTAGCGCCATCTCACTCAGCCACGCCCCCTGGTGGTGAGTCAGGAGGTGGACCAGTTAGCGTTGCTAGCATTGTAGCATTTCTCAGTGTGATTGATTAGCGATGTGAACACGGAGCGGACTGGACCTGACTGCAGGCGGTTGATGACGCAGAGCTTAAAAAGTCTTAAATTTACTGTAAAGACTTTTAAATGCCTTGAATTCATTTTAAAAATGTGAGCTGGCCTTAAATATTTCAGTTTTATGTCTTAAATTTTGTCGTGACAGAACTATTTAACGTTGTATCTTGTAATCTTGTGGATCTTTTCTGTCAGGCAAAAGTTTGAGCCGCATGCAGACATCTTTGATTTCATTGAGGCGGTTGAGGCTAATGCTAACTAGCGGCTAATAAACCCCTGTCGTTCTTCTAGTCTCTCATTGGTAAATGTAACTTATCGCCAGTTAGCTGGACGACGTTCGTCTTCGCCACTGGATCATTTCTGCTGCAAATTCACACGATAACTTGGCTCTGCGACGTAAAATATGTGATTTTGTTTAGTACATTTGTTTCATGATGGACTGAAAAAGTCTTAAATGCGAGTAGCTGAAACCTGCAGAAACCCTCAAAGCGATCCATAAAAGTTTCCAACAACACCGAAAAAATTTGGGAGATTTGTCGCTTGTTGCTTTCTTAAAACTGAACTTGCTAAATTTAGTCGCAGCCACACTAGGCCACGCCCCCTTGTGTTGACTCCGCCCACTTTAGTAGAACTTTTCAGCTCTTTTAGGGGGCGTGGCCTCTGCAGCTGCAGACTTTTCCATCAGTCATGTTTTTACCCAGAGAGAAGCTGTTCATGCTCTAAACCCAGAAAGACTTTTAATATTTACTTGGCTTATTATCTGACATTAGGAGTAAAGATGATGCCGTTTGCTGCTCGGCTTCCCATCAGAACAAACATTTGGACCCGACCCACTCTGATTCATCTGCTGCTTGTATGTTCGCTCTCTGGAGCGACGCTTCAATTAAACATGGCTGGCTAACGGCCTGTGGAGCAAAACCACAGAAGAAGAAACGTTTCAAGGCTGCAGGTGAAGCTGTGTCGTGATCAGAAGCTGTTTAATAACTAAAGCTGTTAGAAGATATTGTATGACTTTTAAAAAAATAATAACTTTAGTTTTGATTTCAAAGTGTGTTTGTGTGACTGCTCTCATTAAAAAGAAACACTGCAGGCGAGGCCACAGTTTCTGTAAATGAGCCTCAGAAAGCATGTAAAATGTTCAAACACACACACACACACACACACACACACACA
>NW_006800307.1:55236-64202 GCF_000485575.1 Poecilia formosa | reverse complement strand
CACACACACACACACACACAGGCACACACACACACACACACATACACACACACAGGCACACACACACACACACACACAGGCGTGCTTAAACACAAATTAGTTGTTCCTAAATGACATTCACGTCACACACATTACAAGGCAAAATGCTAATTAACAAGAGAGGCTTAAAAATTCAATTAGCAGTCTGTTGGCGTGGTGGAGCCTCTGTGCCCAGAACGGAGCGTAAACTGTGAATTAATTAGAAACTCTGAAGGCTCAGAGAAACCCAGACAGGAGATAAGACCGAGCAGAACAGAACCAGAACCGAGGAGTGGAAGCTTCCTCGCTTACAGGATGAAACGGAAACATGACGAACGTTTGGAGACGCCGCCAGATGGAGCGACGGCGGTGCTGTCAAAGTAAAATCTGAAAAGTAAAATCTGAAAAGTGTGGGCTACATTTACTTCCAGCTTCTTCTGGTTCAGAACTTTCTAGAACCAGATCCGGATGCAAGCCTCTGCAATCAATTTTCAGATCTTCTGGTTTTCGGTCTGGACTTTGACTAGGCCACTCATCTGTCAGTGTGATTTGATGTAAAGCATCCTGGCTGTCGGGTGGTTTCCTTCAAGATTTACCTCCACAAACCTTCAACCAACTGCAGCTAGCTTGGTTTGACTCAGAGCCACAGCAGCTGCAGGTGGAGCAGATGTTCTGGGTCCAGTAGAACCAAATTTACTGGACTGTCAGGTGGGAAAACGCCTACAGAACATCTTACGTTCCTCGTTTGTAAAACCATGAATTTTGCTTCTTCTTCTTCACAGTTGTGTGTTTTTTCATGTAAATCCCAATGAAATACCAAAAGGGTTGCGGTTTCAAATGTAAACAAGTTCAAAGGTTTGAAAATACTCCTGCTAGTCTCAGCTGGAGCATTTTATTTATAAATCTGCATTCATTTAAAATATGTAGCCATTTTTTGGGAGTTTTTCCTCCGAACCAGATCGACTGCAGCTGTTATTTTCCCGCCATGACCTCCTTTCCTTCTGTGCAAACTGCTTTCAGTCTAACTCAATAACAACTTGTTCATGTTGTGCTAAAGCTCAAAGTCTTGGCCTTAAAAACTGTCCTCGTTAAGTTCCTGAATGTACTGCCTGGTGTTGGACGGAAACCAGCTTTCAGTCCAGCAGGTTGCTAATTAGCAGTCGACTCGGAGGATTCGGACAAATCCTGCTTAATGGTGGCGAGGAGAGTGTGGCTTGACCACCAGACGTGGATAATAATTGGTCCCAAGGTAAAGCAGGAGGAAAAACCATCCCACAAATCCCTGTAACGCCGCTGCCTGCTGGCTGGGATTTCCATCTTATTACCCGAGTCGTTTTGAGCCGTTTAATAAAGATAAACAAAGATGCAAACTAAGTTCATCCGAAGCAGAACAGCTTCTGGCTGCTTTCTTTTTAAACACAGTGGAGCTCAAACTGTGGGGCCCCCTGGTGGTCAGCAAGGCACTGCATGTAAACAAACGGTTGTTAACTCTAACATGAGCTCAAAGTGCTCAGCTGACCAAGGAATGATGTATAAAAACAATACGGGTCGCTCAGAAGAAAACCTGGAGATACCGATGTAAAAAAAACACCAAAAGGAATTCACGTCATTTTTCAGTTTCTGAGGTTGAATTACAGAACTTTAGTTTTGATTACAATAGCATGCTGTCAGCACACATTTCTACCTTTACCAATTAGTAGTTTATTCAATAAGAAGCTGATATTTTCATTTCACATTGGATTAAGATGCTAATGCCAGGTTGACTTTATGCTACGTGTTTGTTAAACAGAATAATGACATGATGTGTGAGAAGCAGAGAGCTGGTGATTAACATCTTAATGAAAAAATGATTAAAAAAAAACCCTCTGGGAACACAGGGAGCCAGAGGCGAATCAAAAACAGGAATCCAGAGGAAAATGACAGCAAAGAAAGATTTAACTGGAAGAACCGGAAAGGAAGAGAGCAGGAGGGTTTAAATACTGAGAGGTGAACGCTGGAACAAAAGACCTGCAGCCTGTTAGCTGGTTGGCTAACGGGTAGCAGCCTGTTAGCTGGTTGGCTAACGGGTGGCAGCCTGTTAGCTGGTTGGCTAACGGGTCGCAGCCTGTTAGCTGGTTGGCTAACGGGTGGCAGCCTGTTAGCTGGTTGGCTAACGGGTCGCAGCCTGTTAGCTGGTTGGCTAACGGGTGGCAGCCTGTTAGCTGGTTGGCTAATGGGTCTGAGGGGAGAGAGAGAGAAAGTGGCCCAGAGGGTGAGGGAGAGTAAACAACAGACTAGGAAATTAACACTAAAAAATAAGTAGGAAACATAATTAGAGACTAGAAACAAACTCAGCTGGAAACACTGAGAGTGACTGAACTAAGGTAAAACAGAAACCAGCTAATTGGAGGAAGAGTTTGAGGATCACAGAATAATCAAAACACCAGATCAGTTAAATGATCGTCAGCCTGAATAAGTTTGAGAAACGTTGCTGTAAAGCTACAGAAACACGGACCTGGAGCCGCTGCTTGCTAAGTTAATCAAATCTAAAGTTTGCTGATGAGACTTGAAGCGAGTTTGGTGACGGCTCCACAGCCTGGCTCCTCCGTGAGCGGCTGCTGCAGGCGCCGGGTGATCCACACACGAACCGACAGCGGCTCAGCTAGATAATTTACATCAGCGTTCCCGTCGCCTCACATATGAGATGATGTCAGAGACGGCGCGCTGCCAGCGACCTTGGTGCAGCCGACGGATCCCTGGGCTCTTCTGATTTGTCTCTGCAGCAGGAGACGGCGGCCTGTTCAGAGTTCAGCTTCACAGATTGAATCTGTCAAGGTGGGACACAGGAAGCAGGAACTGATTCAGACCAGCAGGAAAATGGCCTCACAGGGCCACAACAAAACCCGAATAAAAACCTCCTTCCATGTAAAACCATGTTACAGCAGCTAATCAGATATAATTATATTGAAATGTACATAGGGAATTATTTCTGACTAACTTTATATAGCAAACCATGTTGTTACTAAACAGAACCTGCTAGCTAATAGCACCGTTAGCTATGCTAACAGCTAGCCTGGCTGTAACGTGAAGGCAATAATTTAGTGGAAAATTTACAAATATTTCTCTCTATATTTCTTTTCTCTTGAAGTGTAATGGTGTATATTTCTTTGTCCTGCTTCTTGATTGCACTGTTAGTTATGTAAGCGGCTAGCTGCTAGCTTGCTAAACAGACTGGTTTAGTGAAGAATTGAAGAAATTGAGTTTTTATTATTCTTTTCAAAACGTATTGTATTTTAGTTTAAATACACAAAATGGAATAAGATTGTGCTGCATTCATGACACATGCAAACACCCTGCCTATTGGTTGCAACATTAGCTGTGGCTAGCTGCTAGCTTGCCAAATAAGTAAAGGTTTAGTGTATAAAATTAAATAAAGGTTTTATTATAGTATATTTCGTACTGGTTTGATGTGTATTTTAATCTTAGTGTTTTAACTTTAAATATACATATTCATTCCTGTATTTCACTTTATTTGTAGTCTAATAAGTCAGTAGCATCAGTAGCTCTGTTAGCAGCTAACTACGTAATCAGCAGTAACAGCAGATGCCAGAAACTAAATTGAAAATATAAATTGTTATTCTGTGTTTTTCCATGTTTTACCATCTGTTTTGTCTCAGTTCTGTGTTTTATGGAAAACATTTTAATCGTGGGTTTAGCATATATTCTTGCTAGCGCTGTTAGCAGCAGCTAGCTGGCTGTAACAACAGAGGTCTGGAAGAAAGCAGCAGTTTACTGTTAACGTTAGAAACACAACCTGTTTTATTATAATGTTCTTTATTCTTTGTATTGAATTTACATTTTTAACTTTGATTTAGAAACTATTTTAGAAATGTTGGGCTGTAAGCAGAAACTTTTATTTTAGAATAATTTTGTGAATCAGCTGCTGGTTTAGTTTGGATCTTAAAATGATCCTGGTTTAATTTTGGTGATGGTAAAGACAGTTAATAACTTATTGAGCTTTAAGTCATCAAGTTAATAAAATCACTGCAGACTTTAGATAAAAATGATATAAATATACATTTAGTTGAGTTTCTGCTTTTTCTGTTGGATTTTCAGTTTTTAAATTAATACAATTTAACTCCTAAATACATTTATTGATTTAATTAGAAATATCTGCAAGGATTTAGCTTGTGCTTAATTCTAATAGAAATATTTAACAGATTTACCCTTTAAGGAAAATCACATTATAAATATGTAAACTATTTGGTTACATCATCTTTATTGCCTCAGTGGTTGTAGTTACGTCTGGATTAGAATAAAATGGTGGAAATGTTCTTCTGTGCAATAAATTAGGACACCAGATTATGTTCATAAATTATGTTTTTAAGTGCAGAAGCTGCATTAATAATTCAGCGTCTCTGTTTGATCAGCGCTCCGACACTCCTGGTGGTTTCTGCTCCCAGCTGCTTCGCTTTTCTTATATAATCTGTTTTGTTTGACAAAGTTTAGAAAAAGTTATAATAAATGAATGAACTCCACTTTTTGTTAATGAGCGCTTTACATAATTAGGAACGCACAAATTGAACGCTGTAACATTTATTCCCGTTAAATCATTCACTTTAGGACGGAGTCTCTGTTGGGACAAACAACTTAAACTTTGAAATTAAATTTCTTTCTGTTCATTTTTATGCCATAATCACAGAAAAAACTTTTTTTAATGATTGATCTGAACATCAGGCTGTAGATGGAAACAAACATGTTTTAATATTTTAGTTTTTCTGTGCCCGCCTTCAGGTTCAGGTTTCATTTTTAGAAACACTCACTGAAACTTCCAGGCTTCTGTAGTTTTCATTCCTGAAACTCAGTGGGGACTTTAAAAGTTACTCCTATAAAAACTTACATTCCAGGACTTATAAGGCACTTTTTATTCTCATTAAATGTTAAAATTAATAGAGGTTTAAAATCTCATTAATAAGAGCGACAGCAGCAGATTATTTAGTTAAAGTAACTTTCTGAAACTTATTGGGTGAAGAATGAATCCTGCAGTGAACCTGAAGTTTTATTTCTACAAGGAAAGGAAAGTTTATGTTTATAAACATGTTTACATGATTAGAAGGAAAATAAAACAGGAAATAATCAAAAACACAATTTACAAAAGCAAAGTCAGGGAAAACGGTGACTGATTTTGAAGTTATTAGTCAAAGGCAGCTCTAAACAAATTGTTCTAAAGGAACTCGGCGTTTCGGCTGTTTTGCAGTTTTCTGGATGTTTGGTTTTGGTTCTGCAGATCAGAGGTCTGGGAGGTTGATCCAACAGCAGCAGATCTTTAAAGTTTCCTGAAATGTTCTTTAGGTGACAGAAGGCTGATTTTATAACCGTCTTTATGTGACTCTGAATGTCCAAACCCAGATTCCAGCTGTAATAACTGACTGTAGATCGTTTGTCTTTAATAGCTTCAGTTTTGTCTTGGACGGGTTTCGTGTTATCTGGTGCCGTTGTGAAGTAGAGCGCTGTATCATCTGCGTGTCTAATCATAGTTATAACCTCAGTTAACGGCAGCGTGTTAATATCTACGACTTGTGCATGATTTTCCCTGAACTTCTGGAAGTTTCTTTGCTAAAACTTCTCTGAAACTTTCCAAGCCTTAAAGTACAGCCTGTGTTTTGTGTTGCTGCCAAAAAGAAAAGTAGAAATGAGAGTTAAAGCACTAATAGTTGTTTCCGAATCAAGTTTGTGCAACAGAAAAATGGAAAGGGAAGAAAAACGTTAATAAGACACAATAACTATCAGCGATTTCCAGTGAAGATGGAGCTGGCAGGGAGGAGAGGAGGTTCCTGCATGTGATGAGGGAGGCAGAGGGCTGGTGGATGTCAGGAACGCCTGCAGGGAGAATCTAAAGGAAGATTAGATGAAAAAAACAGACATTTAATAAATAATTTAATAGAATAATAAGCAGCAAAACGTTGTACCCCTTAGTCATCTTTTCTAATCATGCTTCCTGGTAGTCGTGACATTTTCTGCGAGTCCTGCTTTGGTTGTAAAGTAGCTGCTTGCAGATAGCAGACACATTTTGTTTGCCAGGAACTCATTTTGATGGAGCAGCCTGGATAAATGGGAAGCCTGTCAGATTTCATTTTCCATTAAATGCAGTCGCTTCGTCTGCTGGTTTTTTTCATCAGATCTGATTCAATCACTTCATCCTGCTTTAAAAAACACGGAGAAGAAAATAAACAGCTTTCATTAAAGTCCCGGCGCTCGGATTAATCTACCTGGAGACGCGTGTTGACATGAAATGAGCCGAGCGAGGCCAGCTGTCGGCGCGGCTGGACTCCGCCCACACTGCTCCCACTTTCTGCTGTCCGGTTTCATCTGGGAGTCCGACCCGTTCCGACCCGGCCCGACCCGGCCTGTGTTCTGGCCTCCACACCTGCTGCTCCTCGCTCCAGCTCTGCCTTTGTTATCCGCCTGGTTCTGACCCGGGGAACCGGCGCTGCTGCCGGCCCTTTCATGGCTCTGCAGGTTAAAGCTGCAGCTTTCTGTGGCTCAGTGCAGCTGCAGCTCCTACTTCATGCATTAGAGTCGACCTTTTGTGCCAAATTCACATTTTTGTAATTCTCTACTGCTCTAAAAGCTGCCGACGCTGCAAAGAACACAAAACCTTACCAAGTATATTTTGTCTCGTTTCTGGTTCCCTTGAAATGAGACAAAACTAACTTACAAGTAACTTTACAGTAGCAGCTTATTTTCAGCCAAAAACTCCTGAATATTGATGAAAAAGTAAAAAGTAAGAGTTTCATTGGCAGATTATTTCATTTATAACAAGGGAGAAATGTTTTATGAGTGAATTCATCTGCCAGTGGAACTGATTCATCAATATTAACAAATTATTCACTTAAAATAAGCTCACATTTATTGCTGAAAATGTACTTGTAAACAATTTTTACCTTATTTCAACTGTACTAAATTATTTGCTCTAGAAATTAAAGATTTTGTGTTTTTGCAGTGCAAGTACTTAAAAAACATCCAGTTTGTTTCATGGCAATAAATTTGTTTTGTTTTTTTGGTGTCTGGAAAATGAGCTGCTCCAAAAATATATTAAAACATGTCACAATTCAGCAGACACCAGCCCTCAAACTGTTACCTAGCAACCACAGCAGAGTTCCTCCCGTTACCTAGCAACCACAACAGAGTTCCTCCCGTTACCTAGCAACCACAGCAGAGTTCCACCCGTTACCTAGCAACCACAGCAGAGTTCCACCCGTTACCTAGCAACCCAATCAGAGCTCCAGGACATTTGGTGAGCTGGTTTTACTGTTGTATGCTTTGTACAATGGCTGTTGGAAAAGACAAGTGTTTGGTTGTTGACTTTCCATTCAGAAACCTCTTGCTGCATTCAGGATGGTTGTACTGGAGGCTCCACTTCTGCTTTTCAATATATCATTATATAACTGCACTGTTTGCAGACATTTTCTCATCGGAGTGTCATCGCTGAGTTTGGGGGCGTGGCCAACAGCAGATTATTTGGATTTAAAGGGACAGAACCCTAATCTTATTATCTAAAAATGACTTTTGTGATAAAAATGTAACAAACGTGTTTTGTGTGGACCAGTCCTAACATGTTCAAGCATAATGACCCACCTTTAAATGAAAACCTTAAACTCACCAAGTTCCCGGTCCTGTGACCACAGTAGTGGACGTCTGTGCTCCAGTTTGTTCCATAAATCATGATGATGCAGATTTAGCTTATTTTCAGGGTTCAGGTGTTGGATAAAACCTCCGTTAGCCTGTCAGGCGTTTGGCGCTTCGTCATGAAATAATTCAGAAATGAAAAGGTTGCTGAGTAATGTCCCAACCTGTTGGACGCGTTCTCCAGCAGCCGCTGCTACAAACAGCAGAATATTATCAGAAGTGGCAGAAATACTCAGAAACAGCCGGCAGCAGCTCGGGTTCCTGGCCCGGTTTGGGATCAAAACTTCAGGGAAGGCAGAGAGGAAATCTGGAGAAAATCTACCAAGCAAGTCAGAGACCAGAGGACAGAAAGTACCAAGACAACTTTGTGTCAGCGTTGAAAAACTGACCGTCTGGACCTTAGAGGGAACCGTCCAATATTTAAAGGTCAACTTCAGAACCTTAGTAGGTTCTTCCCACCGCAGGCAGAACTGGACCTTAGAGGGAACTCTACAAAACGTTCATGGTACCTTTTAGAGTTTTTCTGAAACTTCAGGTTGCTTTCTGAAGCGACTCTCTGTGGAACCTGCTGGTCCTTTCCAGAACTTTACAGGATTCCTTACAGGAGCTAAAGGTTCTGCCGTCCGGGTCCGTTAACCTGTGGAAAACGTTGGGGAACTTAAAGAGATCCAGAATGGTTCAGAACTTTCAGGGAACCAAACAGGAACCAGCAGGATACTTTCTAGAACTTACCGGTTCTGTCTGTCTCCAGGTCCGTTGAGGGTGGTTGTCCCGACCGAGTCGGTCTCGTCCTTCCTGGGCGATACCGCCCTGCTGCGCTGCGAGGTCTCCGGTGACCCAAGGCCCGTCATCCGCTGGCAGAAGAACCGGGAGGACCTGCCGCTCAGCTTCCAGCCCGAGTCCCGGCTGGCGGTTCTGCCGTCCGGGTCGCTGCAGGTGAGCCGGGTCCAGCCGCCGGACTCGGCGACGTACCGCTGCCTGGCCGACAACCCGGGCAGCACCAGGACCGGGACGGACGCCGAACTCCAAGTTCTGCCAGGTAGAAAACACCGACCCAGGTTTCCTCCAAGGGGTTCTTTTCATTTGGACCTCTGCGGTTCTGTAGTGTTGGGCGGGTTCTACTCGGCGCCGCGACCGGCCCGTTTAGAGACGTAACGAATGTTCAGGATGGGAGGCGGAGTTCTGTATCACACAGAGATCCGATCAGACTGAAGATCAATAACCAGAGTAACCATAGTAACCAGAATAATCAGAGTAACCAGAATAACCAGAGTAACCAT
>NW_006800307.1:53455-54083 GCF_000485575.1 Poecilia formosa | reverse complement strand
CAAAGCAGCAGGAATCGTTTCCTGGCTCCAGAACTTTTCATCTTACAGCTGCTGAAAACTAAATGTTTTCTCTTCTGACTGAGAAGCTGATGGACAGAAATCTCCCATTTCTCTGCTAATATTCTGGTTTAACATAATAACTGAGACCTTAACCATCGGAGGGGCAGCCAGCGTTTCTGCAGACCCCACACATGCTGGACACAAACTGTTTAGCCTCTAACCTGCAGGGCGGCGCTGCTGAGTCACTTCACCGACGGCACTTTCTTCTGCTGTAAAAAGTTAATTTGTTGTTTGTGTTCAGAAACAAACATTATTCTGATAATATTACAATAAATACATTAAACTCAAGGAAACTGAGTAAATTAATACATAAATAATTCAAAAGGTGAACAGAAATAAATATGTAACTAAATATAAAAATTAAAACAGCATTTGGGCTCTAAATGTTTACAAGAAGAAGGTGGTAAAATATAAGAATAAAGTTGAAATAACATGAAAATAAAGTCATAATATTATTACAACTTTATTCTTTTAATTATTTTTTATTTTGACAATTTTGGTTTAAAATTCCGTCAAGCAAAATAAACAATATGTAAATATTTAAAGTTAACAAATATCTGAATACAAA
>NW_006800307.1:51285-52682 GCF_000485575.1 Poecilia formosa | reverse complement strand
AATTTGTTGTTTGTGTTCAGAAACAAACATTATTCTGATAATATTACAATAAATACATTAAACTCAAGGAAACTGAGTAAATTAGTAAATCCTCCTCCTCCTCTCTCCGTTTCAGAGCCTGGGCTCAGCAGGAACCTGCAGTTCCTCCAGCGTCCGTCCCGAGTAACGGCCCTCCTGGGAACAGACGCTGTGCTGGAATGTTCCGCCTCCGGATATCCGACTCCCAGCATCCAGTGGCGGAGAGGAGAGGAAGTCATCCAGAGCTGGTGGGTGTTTCTGGTTTCTGGAGTCGCTCTGCTGACAGGGAGAGAAAATAAAACATCTGCAGCTCGACTGCAGGATGAGAAATACATTCCTGTTTGGTTTCTAACAGAAGAGTCAGAAGTTTACAGTCTGAATGACGTTCAGCTCAGTGAAGATGTTCCAGCTCTGCAGAACCAGAACCAGAACCTGATTATTTATTAGCAGATGAACGATGAAGTGAGAACGACCCAGAAGGTAAAGATAAATCTGCCTCCAGTCCGGTTGGTTAAAAACAGAATCCAGAACAAAGTTCAGGAAACGTTGAACTTTTCAGTCTGGATCCTGCAGCTGGTGGACAAACAAACTTTGACATGAGAAATTCCTCTAACTTCAACGTCTGGGGACAGATTTTAATCTTCACCCATCAGGGTTTTACATGTTTGGATGAAAAGCTGTTGGCTTGAACAGAATCTGTGAATCAGGTTAACAGAGTCTCTTCTTCCTAATGAAGACTGAAAACCACGTCTGAAAATTAAAACCTGATTCAGTTTAAAAATGTCGTAAATTTGGTCAGAATCAGTTGTTCCTGTATTCCATGTAGTTTATTTTTCTCATGAGACTTTCTGTCTTTGAGTCTTGACTTCATTTTGTGACCTGAAGCAGAGGAGGCTACCGCTAACTAGCCGCTAACAAGCCGCTAACGAGCCGCTAACTAGCCGCTAACGAGCTGCTAACTAGCTGCTAACTAGCTGTTAACTAGCTGCTAACTAGCTGTTAATCTGAGTTTAGCTGCTCTGTGGAAACGGTTCTAATGTTGGTCAATGATTCTCGTTGATCTGTCAGGAACAAGAAGTTCTCGCTGCTCGCAGGCAGCAACCTGATCATCAGAACCGTCACCGACGACGACTCCGGCGCCTACAGCTGCACGGCCTCCAACAAGAACCAGAACATCACGGCGCAGGCAGAACTCAGCGTCCAAGGTGAGGCAAGCAGAACCAAAAGAACCACGAATGAAAAGTTCTCCAACCGGGTCAACCAGAACCAAACGGCACCAACAGAACCGGGATGAACAGAACAGCATGACGCCGTGGCCCGCAGCATGACGCTCAGGCCCACAGCATGACGCTCAGGCCCGCAGCATGACGCTCAGGCCC
>NW_006800307.1:47384-49168 GCF_000485575.1 Poecilia formosa | reverse complement strand
CTGCATCTCACTACGTCTCACTGAGTCCTGCTGCGTTTCACTGCGTCTCACTGTGTCCTGCTGCGTCCCACAGCGTCCTGCTGCGTCTCACTGCATCCTGCTGCATCTCACTGCGTCTCACTGTGTCCTGCTGCGTCCCACAGCGCCCTGCTGCGTCCCACAGCGTCTCACTGCGTCCTGCTGCATCTCACTGCATCTCACTGTGTCCTGCTGCGTCCCACAGCGTCCTGCTGCATCTCACTGCGTCTCACTGCGTCCCGCTGCATCTCACAGCTTCTCACATTGTCTCACTGAGTCCTGCTGCGTTTCACTGGGTCTCGTTGCGTCTTTGTCTACATAACTTACTAAAGAAAAACGGAAAAAGACAAAGTCTGGGATCACATCTGTCCTTAAGTCTTAACATTAGGACAATAAGATGTCTTAATTTTAAGACATTGAAAAAATAAAAAAGTAATTTGGCCTTAAATACATTAATCCCAGTCAGGCTAACTATATTTTAACTGGCCTAACTGTCCCTGCAGAAAACTATTATAAACTCACCGTTAGTTATGTTAGCTGGTTGGTAAGCTAGTTAGGCTAACTTTAAAACAAGCTAGCTCTGTCTTTATGGACACAAAACCACTAGCTAGCATTCCTTTTAGATGCAAAGAAGCCAGTTAGCCAGTTAGCTCTTTTGCAGCCATCAGGTGAAGGTCCAGACTTGTGGCTGGACTTCGTTTTTTGTCGACTCATTTCTGTTGCAGAAGAAACGGGTTGAGAAGACACAGAGTTTTACAAACAGAGGTAATCTGTGTTTTCACGTCTCGCTGCAGCTGAGATGTTTTAGGTGAAACTTCTTCGTCTCGCTGTAACGAGACGAAGCTGCACAGAGTCCAGAGAGTTTCGTTTTTCTCTGCTGTAACTCTGAGGATCCTCCCAGACTCATGGTGTCTTCTGTCTTAAGTTTCATTCCAGGTGGCATTAAAAAGTCTTAAAAAGTCTTAAACTGGACTTGCTGTGACCAGTAGACAGGCTGTAACCGCCTGGTCCGGGTCAGAACCGGCCGGTTTACTGTAATCTGAGTTCATGCAGAAACACAAGCTGCTGTAAAACTAAGAACCAGCCGGATTCAGACC
Organism: Poecilia formosa; assembly: GCF_000485575.1. Taxonomy (NCBI): domain Eukaryota; kingdom Metazoa; phylum Chordata; class Actinopteri; order Cyprinodontiformes; family Poeciliidae; genus Poecilia; species Poecilia formosa. The sequence goes on along the minus strand of NW_006800307.1, from coordinate 48,053 downwards.
AAACTGCTCACCATGTTGAAGCTTTTGTCCTTCGGCTGCTTTCAGTTTGTCCTCAGCTGAATTTATCCTCTACGGCACAAAAACTGATGTTATCATCATGCAGCCGCGTCTGCTTTAATGAACTCTGGAAGTTTGGAGAGGAGAATCAAAGTCTGAGAAAGTGAGTAAATGTGCTGCAGGTCCCTGTGGGGCTTCGGACTCTGTGATCCATCCATTTAAATATTGTTTTAATTTGACATATCAGCGTTCATGTCGTCATAACGGGCCTCCAGCTTTCCTCCATCTCCGTTTCCCTCGTCTGTGAATGAAACCCGAGGCGTTCCCGTCGTTTCTCCACCAAACAGAGACGTCTGCAGATCGCCACGGCGACGCTGATGTATGGAGATGTGTGCGCTGCGACTCCGCGGGGCGGCGGCCATCATTGCATGATTAGGATAATAAATGTGTGTGTTGTTTCCGTGGTAATGAGCTCATCCCGCCTCATTAGCCGGTTCCTGTTAGCGGGTTAATGAAATCTGAGGCGGTCTGACTCAGCAGCTCCGCTATCCGTCATTCCCCGCCGCCGTCAGCGTTCCTCTGAAACGCCGGCGCTCGACTCCAGATCCTCTGGTAACAGCAGAGGGACAGGAACCAGGACCAGGAACCAGGACCAGGAACCAGGACCAGGAA
>NW_006800307.1:42993-44948 GCF_000485575.1 Poecilia formosa | reverse complement strand
CGAGGCAGAGAGGAGCTTCCTGACCTTCAGTCGGATCATTTATGTCTACAGAGTTTCAGTCTGAGGAGCGAATCTCAGATTCTCTGTCAACCTGCAGCCGGTGAGTAGAAATATCTGCTGATGAGTCACAGACCACATCCTGTTCACCTGGCCGTGTTCGAAGCAGCTGTTAGGTTTATTTGTTTGTCCAAACATCATGAATCGTTTTTTACAAATGAGACCATAATCATTAATACACATTAAATTAAACACAAAATTCAAATCTACATTAAAAAACTAAATACTTCACCATAGAACTGTTTCAGCCAAATTAAAAACTAAATAAATGAAGCAAATAACAGACTTTAAGCATAAATCATTTTAATTCATTCATCTGGCCTAGTTCAAGCACATTTCCAATCCTGTTTTAGTTTGGCTAACTTAATGCTTCTGGAGTGGCCTAGTCAAAGCCCGAACCTCAGCTTAGTTCTGATTCTGCTGAAAATCTGGTTTTCTGTTGGATTAAACTTTAATTTCGACCAGCAAGAGAAATTAAATTTACAGCAAATTAAATAAACAGCAGATGCTGCTGCAGCATCTGCTGCTGCAGCTTTTGCTCTTTTTTACTTTATCTTTTATTATCTTTTACTCTGCTGCAGCTTTTTAAAGCCTCTCCTGGGAGCTGATGAATCAAATCAATCCTTTGTCCTGTAATCTCAGTAATCCAGGATTGAGACTCTCTGGAGTCACGAGGGAGAGAAGCAGGAAATCTTCACTCCTGCTGTGAATATTTATAAAAGCTGGCAGCAGATCATCACTTCCTGTTCATGAGTTTAACTTTCATTTATGACCAAAACATCTTTTTGATTTAGTTTTCACGCTTTAATTCCAGTTGAACTTTATTTTCTTGCTGTTTCTCCACCCGACTCGTCTCCTGATACATTTTCCCTGTTTATTTTTTTCTTCATTTTACTTTATTGGTGCTTTTACATAAATGTATCTTTACTTCTGTCCACATCTGTTAGTCTCAATTTAATCCTGGATTTTCTTCCAACTTTACTCCAAATTTATTTCTGATTTTTTCCTGATTCCTGCCTAATATTTTATATTTTTTGATCCAGATTTTTCCTGGTTTCTCTTGAATTTGTCCCAGTTTTATCCTCATTTTACTCTCATCTTATTCTTGTTTCTTTTTCCAATTTTTATTCTAAATTCTTCCTGATTTTTTGTGAAAGACTCAAAAACAATTTCATTTGCAGATCAGCATGTTTGTCCCAATAAAATTCTTTTCTAGTTTTTTAAATGCTGCTTTGAGGCGGTGAAGTTTCTGAATCTTCCTGATTTAATTAATTTAATCTTTATTTTATGTCACTTATCTTTTTTTCTAGTTTCATCCCAATTTGGTTCTGGTCGGCACGGTGGTGGCGGTGCAGTGATGTGGGCCTCTAAGTGGATCATGAACTGTTTCTGCTCAGAGTCAGTAAATGTTATCAGAGTGAGCGCTCTTTGCCTCTGAGGATCTCTGAGCAGAGTTAGTCCTTCACATCTGAGTGAGAGCAGCTACAGCCCATTAACCCTTTCACCGCCCTGACACACACACACACCCTGGATGTGTGTGTGTGTGTGTGTGCACTTCATGACTAATAGTTTCAGCCGCTGGTTTAAGTGCAGATTTAAAAAGCCGCTTAAGAAATGTCTGCTGGTGTGTTGGACTCTGTGTGTGTGATTGTCCTTCACTGAATGCTGGTGTCTTGCACGCACGCACACACACACACATACACACACACACACACAGCAGATGTTCATGGAGCTGATTTCCATCTGAATGCAGAGTGGAAGTTATTAGCGCAGCATCACTGATAGCTGTGTGTGTGTGTGTGTGTGTTCCAGTTCAAAGGGAGGACGGTTGCTCATTCTTTACGTTCTGAGCGTTAGCTCGTCATTCACTGAATGCTGGTGTCTTGCACGCACGCACA
>NW_006800307.1:30581-40142 GCF_000485575.1 Poecilia formosa | reverse complement strand
TCTATGAGGTGCATAAATGCTAATGCTAGTTAGCATAGCCACTGATGACCGCGGATAAACGGTTTTCCTGTAACGATGAGTCGATCAGGAGGAAATAAAAACCATTTTCCTCCTTAGAGGAATGAAACTTTTAAGAACGTAGTATTTTTATCCTCTTAAAGTAAACAGTGCAGTTAAACTGCGTCATGTTTGTCTGTAATTTAAATGCACAGCCTGGCAGCATTAACTGAATCATGATAACCTTGTTGTTGTTGCTCAGACAACCAGAGCTGCTCCGGTTTCCCGCGGCGCTCCGGCTCGTGTTGATCCGTGTTTAGAAGCGACATGCTGACAGTCGGGAGACGTTCCCGTTGCTGTCGGGAAGGTTTTGACGCTCGCACCGCCGCTGGAGGCCCTTCAGCCTGACGGGGCTAAAAATGGCCGCCGCCTCACATCTCCTCTCACCAACACGAGCAGAACGAGGTGACGCTTCGCCCCGACGCGGCCCTGTTTACAACCTACTGAGCCGAGTGACACCTGAACGCCTCGCCCCTCCCCCTCCTGTTGCTGCATCACAGATTGTTACAACAAACTGATGAGAAATCAGGTTTAACACGGAAATGTTAAGTTTAGTCCGCTAAGGAAAACTCCTGAAACCAGAGGAGGACAGAACATTATTACCTAGTAGAGCAGCGTCACTGTAACATGTTTAAATATCCACCAGGAAATGACTGTAATCTGATAAAACTCTACTGAAGTAACTGATCAAATGATCAATCATTTAATATTTACATCATCAGACGGACAGAAATATAAAGTTAAGTGGAAATTTTTATATTTTAAGGACGAAAATGACAATAATCGATATAAATAACAAAATCAGGCAAAATAAATTTTTCCAAATCAGTTTCTTTCAATAAAAACTTTTGAAACTTTAACAGAAACTGCAGGTTTGTCTCCAGGCTCTAAGCCCCGCCTCCTGGCTCTGATTGGCTGTTTGTCGTTGGCACTGGGAAAAAGCAGAGGAGCTTAATTTATACTGGTTTCAATAAAATATTAATAAAGAGCAGCTTTAGCAGAAATAAACCTTCCTTACCTCCTTCTCTGGCGCGGCAGCCATTTTATTTGTTTGTGTTAGTGAACGCTGTCCTCTGATTGGCCGCTTGTTTGTCGCAGTTCCTCCTCAGTTCCTGAACTACCCGACCAACAGCTACGCCTACGAGGCGACCGACATCGAGCTGGAGTGCGCCGTGACGGGGAACCCGCTGCCGTCCGTCCGCTGGATGAAGAACGGAGAGGAGGTCATTCCCAGCGACTACTTCCAGATCGTAGTGAGTTCCCTCTAGGTTCCCTCCTGGTTCCCTCCATGTTCCCTCCTGGTTCCTTCTAGGTTCCCTCCTGGTTCCTTCTAGGTTCCCTCCTGGTTCCCTCTATGTTCCCTCTATGTTCCCTCCTGGTTCCCTCCAGGTTCCTTCTAGGTTTCCTCCAGGTTCCCTCCAGGTTCCCTCCAGGTTCCCCCCTGGTTCCCTCTAGGTTCCCTCCTGGTTCCCTCCTGGTTTCCTCCAGGTTCCCTCTAGGTTCCCTCTAGGTTCCCCCCTGGTTCCCTCCAGGTTTTCTCCAGGTTCCCTCCAGGTTCCCTCTATGTTCCCTCTATGTTCCCTCTAGGGTCCCTCCAGGTTCCCTCCAGGTTCCCTCTAGGTTCCCTCTAGGTTCCCTCGAGGTTCTCTCCAGGTTCCCTCCAGGTACCCTCTAGGTTCCCTCCAGGTTCCCTCTATGTTCCCTCTAGGTTCCCCCCTGGTTTCCTCCAGGTTTCCTCCAGGTTCCCTCTAGGTTTCCTCCAGGTTCCCTCTAGGTTTCCTCCAGGTTCCCTCTAGGTTCCCCCCTGGTTCCCTCTAGGTTCCCTCCAGGTTCCCTCCAGGTTCCCTCCAGGTTCCCTCTAGGTTCCCTCCAGGTTCCCTCCAGGTTCCCTCCAGGTTCCCTCCAGGTTCCCTCTAGGTTTCCTCCAGGTTCCCTCTAGGTTCCCTCCAGGTTCCCTCCAGGTTCCTTCTAGGTTCCCTCCAGGTTCCCTCCAGGTACCTTCTAGGTTCCCTCCAGGTTCCCCCCTGGTTCCCTCCAGGTTCCCTCCTGGTTCCCTCTAATGTATTTTTATGAAAAGGATAAAATAAAGAAAAATATTCAAATACAAATTCCTTACAAACTGACTAATATCCACCAGGAAATTACTGTATAATCTGATACATTATGTTGGTATTTTTGTAAGAGGTCAAATAAAAAGGCCAAATACCAAAAATAAAAAAATCCTCAGAATATTCAATGTTTTTACATTTTTCTGTAAAACATGAAAATAAAGAGAAATGAAATTACATTTGAAAACTCATTACTTAATTTCTGTAAAATAATCCAAACCTGATTAAAAACAAAACAAAGTTTTCCTGTGTGTCAAACCCGGTTTATGTTTCCCATCCATAAATGTGGAGCTGCAGGGTTTATCGTACATAAAGAATATTTTAACTAGTGGAAACAGAAACATGTGAAACTCTGGAGGAATTTCAGCTCTGAGGAAAAATACAAATCATTTCAAGGTCAGAGTGTTTAAAAATGTTTGGGAGGAGAGAAAAACAGACATAATGTGTATGTTTGGGGAAACTATTCTGTATTTCTACAAAATACTCTGCAAGTTCAGGGAAAGTATCATAAAAATAAATGAAAGTACTTCACAGTTTCCATCAGCAGAAACAACTGAAGCAGCTTTAAAACGGAAGACAGACGGGAAGAAACGTGATTTCATTTTTCTGTTTCAGGACGGAACCAACCTGCAGATTCTGGGTTTGGTGAAATCAGACGAAGGATTTTATCAGTGTGTGGCTGAAAACTCAGCAGGCAGCGCTCAGGCCATGGCCCAGCTGCTGCTCAGAGAGCCAGGTAGGACACACACACACACACACACACACACACACACCTGACCCAACAGGCCTTCACCTCTATCACTTCATTATTTATAAAGTTCTCATTCATTTTCAGTCTTTGTTTCTCTCGCCGTGTAAAAGATGCCCGACATTCTGACGGTTCCTGAAGGGACAGTTTTTTAAATAATCTGGAAAATCCTGGACCAGTGGAGGTATTTAGTGACTCCCAGTTGGTTTCAGGATCTGATTCAAGCTAAACAGACGTTAGCCGTGTTTTTTCTTTGTGTTTGTTTTCATCTTGAAGTGTCGCTTTAGAAAAAGTTGATGAAAACAGCAAAATTCAAAATAACTTCCTTAATTTCACTTAGCAGCTTTCGGAGAAATGGAAACTCTCCCATCCACTGCTGGGTCTCTGCCTTACCAGAGGCTCCAAACTGCTGGTCAGCATCTTCATGTTTCTTACCGTCACGCGTAGCGTCGCCATCTGATGACATCACGTTGATTGGTTAAGCCGGTAGATGGAAACACGCCTGATGATTCATTTTTTGTTTCTTTTTCTTTTTTGTGACATTTTGAAAGCTGAAGTTCGAGCCTCCAGCTTGGAGGCGAGCATCTCGTTATCGCCGCAAAAGCAGGTCATAATTTGGGCAAAAATACTCTTTCAATCTATCATAATTATTCTGTTAGCTCTTGGAAAGTTCTGGAAAGTATCCTTAAAGCTTATAGAAAGTAACTGTCCACTTCTGAGAAGATAATGTTAAGGGATGTTTTATGTACTTGTACAAAAAAAACCCAAAGAAAGTTCAGGACAGTAACATGAAAAGTCTCTAACACTTATGGAAAACTACTTTTTCTGCATCTGGCCTGTAGGAAAGTGTTAGAAAGTATCATATTGGTTTTATAATAGTACATCCAAGAAAAATATCCTTAAAGTTTAGAGAAAATAACTGTTTACCTCTGAGTAAGTTCAGGGAAAGTGAATGAAAGTATAGCTGAAGAGAGCGTAGCCTTGAAGTTCTTTGAAGGTATCCTTATAAATTACTCTGTAAGGTCATGAAACGTTCCTTGAAGGTTCTGGAAAGTTTCCTGGAAGTCTAAAGAAAATAACAGTGTACTTCTGAGAATGTAATGTGTATGTTTACGGAAACTATTCTGTATTTCTACTAAAATACTCTGCAAGTTCAGGGAAAGTATCATAAAAATAAATGAAAGTACTTCACAGTTTCAGGGAAAATAACCTGCAGGTTCTTTGAAAACGCCTCGATGGCACCTCAACGTAACCTGCAAGTTCGGCAGAAAGTATTGTTTAAATTTACGGAAATCATTCTGAAAGTTCATGGAAAGTTCCTTCAAGGTTCTGAAAACAAAGGTAAGTATGTGGTAAAGTCACAGAAAGCATCACTGCCGGATCGTCAGCCGGTAGACGGAGCGTCTGAACGCGCCAAGCTGCGCCGCCTTACATCAGACGGCGTATTTCAGCCATATTTGCCTCCATGTCTGCCTCCATGTCTTCCCCGCTCTGGGATCCTTGTTTGGTCTTTGAAGGCAGCTTCCTGTTTGATCCTTTCTCGTCTCTGCAGCTTCATGCTAATCAGATTAGCGTCGCAGCCGAGCCGGCAGCCGGCTCGGCGGGTTTTGGCAGCGCCGCTGTTTGTTGCTGTTAGCTGTGTTTGGGTTAAAGCCCGGTTAGCCGTGTTGGGTGACAGCGGATACCGCCGTCTGGCCCGGCGCTCACGCAGAACTGCCGAGTCAGCACAAATCTGCCCGCCTGACCAACGAGAGTTTGGAGGATTTTATTCTCCTCCGGACCTCAGAGACGAGATCTGGAGGATTTTAAACTATAACGGCGACGAAGAGCAGGAAGAGAAATATTTGGAGAACCTCCTGTTCCTCAAAGTGTTAGCACTGGAGACACCTTCATGTTCCCTCCCTCTCTCTCTCTCTCTCTCCCTCCTTTAATCACTGTTCAGCGTGTCTCTCTCTCTCTCTCTCTCCCTCCTTTAATCACTGTTCAGCGTGTTGCTTCCCCTCCTGAGCTGCGGCGCAGATGGCGACGCACACAGACATTAAGAGGGTCAGATGGCTGGTGTTATCGCTCGGTTACTATCGCCACGGGAACCCAGCATGCTCGCAGCAGCCAATCAGAGATTCCCACAAGAATCACGCCGTGTGTGTGTGTGTAGGTGTGTGTGAGGCTGTCAGCGTACCACCTTGTTACCCTTCAGAAAGCCGGAGCTCCTGATCCTTGGAGCGACTCTTCACACGCTCAGTATGAGGCGACGGGTTTTTCTTTATTTGTCTGAGTTTCAGAAACGAAACGCCGTCAGACTGCAGCGTTAATTAATCAGGAACAGATGCAGGTGGAGACGCTTCTGCTGTCGCCAGCGACAAAACGCTTCACTGGTTAAAGCCTCCATCTTCACATTCTGCATGTTTGCACATAGAATTTCACTTTTCAAGTCTTTATGTTGTGATAAAGTTCTATATTCTTCAAAGAAAATGGAACTAAGCAAGAAATCAGTGACAGGTTAGACCACAGATTACATCCATTAGCACTAATGGAGGCGTACGGAGCTACATTTCAGCCATAAAGTTTATTTGAAAAAAACAATAATGATAACAAAAAGATTTGAACGTGAAAAAAATGTAAACAAAAAATTTGGAAACTGAGAAATAATTTTAAAAATGAAAAATAAAGTTCAAAACTACTTTTCAGTTTTTAAAGTATTTTTTAAAGTATTTTGGTAAAATGTTTTCATGGCCCTAATTTAGCCCCAGAACATAACGTAACATAACATAACATAACATAACGTAACATAACATAACATATAACGTTATGTTATATATATATATACATATATATATATATTTAAATTTTAAATCAAAAATTTAATTTTAAAACTGAAAAAAAATATTTAAAACAAAATGTGTTTTTACAATGAAAAATTTTTTAAATAAAATTGAAAATTGATACTGAATAAACAATTTAGAAACTAAAAAAATATTTTGAAACAAAAAAGTAAAAAACACAAATAACCTGCTTTAGTAGTTTTAAAACCAAATATTTGCATTAATATTCATGATGCTTAGCGCTAACGCTAGCTTCAACAGGCTTCCTGTGCTACAGCCAATCAGCATCAACGAAACCAAATGCTGCTCCTGGATTGGCTATCTTTTAAACGGTAGCCATTAGCATGCTAACTAGCATGGCTCTGACCCAAACTGCTTTTTCAGAATATTTTCTGTAGAAAATCGTCGATTCTGTAAATTATCTGAATCATTTGAAATTCCACAGAAACATCAGTGAAAATGTTGGATTTTGTTTTGGACGTTTTCTGATCCATCTCTCCTGACTCTGGCTTTGTTGTAAATGGTGGCTCTGATTGCAGGGATCTTATTTGGTCTGGATAGGGGTCAAAGGTCAGATGGTGTCGATTCATAGAAACTCATCAGGAGAAACTGAAGAGGGATGAAGAGTTAAACCTCCACCAATCAGAGGAACTCATCTTCCTCTCGCTCCATCAGCTCTTCATCTTCCTCTCTCTCATCTCTGACTTCATCTTTTCAGGTTTTTACTCTCCCAGTTTAGCAGAAAGAGGCAAACTGGTTTCACTGGTTTCAGACTGGAGATGATCTGAACTGGGATCAAGATGGTTGGGAGGAACGAGGGAGGAAGGAAAACTGAAGAAAGGAGAGAAAAAACTGAGAAGAGAAATGAACAGGAACAGATGAAAAATAAAATGATAAAAGGAGGAATAAAGGAAGGAGAAATGGATGAAATGAAAAAGGAAAGTTGAAAAAGAATGAAAAGAAAAAATGAGGTGAAAAGATGTTTGAGGAAGAATTCAATGAAAGAGACGGAGGATAAGAGATGGAGGCTGGAGGAGAGGAGGAGGAGGAAGATACGGATGGACGGAGACGGAGAAGAGAAAAGTAAGAGATGGGAGGGTCAAGCGAAGGGCAGAGAGAGAGAGAGGAGGAAGTGTGTCAGCCATGACAGATTTGTATTCCACAGTGAGCGTCTGACCTTAGCAAACTCATCACACACACACACACACACACACACACACACACACACACACACACTCAGAGTTTTTATCTCACACACACAGGAATGCTTTCAGTCGTCTACCTTCGCCCGTCTCTCTTCTCCACCACACAAATCAACACTCCGGCCGTCGCCGTACCAACGGCCGGCCGACCGCAGGATAAAGGGGGGCGTTACCATGGCGATGACGGCCTCCCTCCCCCCATCAGCAGAGGAGAGACATGAAGACGATTATCANTGCTGCTGTTTCGCCTCAGTTTCTGAAAATAAAGTTTCTCTTTGAGGTTCCTGCTGAGATGAGAGCTTCAGGAACAATAATATAAATAAACTATTTTATTTTTGTTTATGTTTTAAGGACTAAAATGAGCAAAATCCATTTTTACCACTAAATCCATTTTCTGTATTTTAGTCTAAGAACTTTATTCTCTTCAGGTCATTTCTGTTATTGATTAATCTGATTAATCCTCTGCAAAAACACAAAATCCTGCCAAGTATTTTTGTTTAGTTTCTGGTGCAAATATCTTAGATCATTTGAAATGAGACCAAACTAAACTACCAATAACTTTCAGCTTCTTTTCAGTCAATAATTCCCTCATATTGGTGACAAAGTTCTGGTTCCACTGGTGGATTATTTCACTTCAAACAAAACATTTTCCCACGTTATAAATAAAATAATTTACCACTGGAACAAGAACTTTGTCACCAATATAAAGGAATTATTAGAAGAAGCTCCTTTATCCTGCTGAAAGTTACTTAGAGGTTCAATTTCTTATTTAAAGTGAAAATACTTGGTAGGATTTTGTTTTTTGCAGTGTAGATCTGATTTTTGGCAAGGATGGAGTCAGAAATAAGACCTGAGAACCCAGAACCTCTGAGCAGAAACTGCATTAATGGATATAAAATGTGACGATTTAATTCGTCATGAATTTATTTGGTTTTTGGACGTTTTTAGTTTTTTTTCCTCGGTTTAAATCTGTTTNTCCCTGTGGGACTCCATATTTAATATGTATGGAGCTCCATCTGTGTCATAAATAGGATTAAGTTTAACGTTACAAATCTTCACATATCCACAGAAGTAACTGATTTCTGAATCTGCTGCTTGGATTCGTTCCCTGGAATAAAAGACATCCACATCTCTGCACTGTAAAAACTCCTGAACGTGTTTAATTTCCTCCGTCCCTCTGAGTTTCCTGGTCATTTCCATTTTCTCCTCCCTCCTGCGCCGTGTTCTCCATCTCCTCGTTCTTCTGTCACAGCTTGTGTTTTCCTGCTCCTTTGTAACCGACTGCTGCTGCTCTGACGGCGGGAAAAAAACAAAACCTGCTACAGAAACGAAAACAAACCGAGACACGGAAACAATCTGTCTGCCGAGTGTCATTTCAATCCACAGCGAGTGGCACGGGCGACCCGGCGACGGCCCGGATGACAGATTTAATGGGATTCAGCCCAAAAACACCTGTTTGATATGAAGAAGAGACAGAAAAACAGTCATTAGGATTCAGATAATGTCATCAGACGGCTCGGTCCTACAGGGATCTCTATTTCCCCTGCAACATCCTGGTCTCTAACAACGGTTCTCAAGGATTTCTGAAGGTGTTCAGAGTTTTAGTTGGACTTTAGCTGCTTTTTTAAATCAGCTTTTTGTAGGACATGTCAACATTCAGCTGTAGAAATCGAAGGAATCGGTCCATCCAAAACCAAATGAGGCCCTGAGTAAAATGTAAAATTACTAGCTTGGTAGCTCCTGGACTTAAAATAGGTGGATGAAATAACTTTACATCAACTGGACATATAACAGCTAGCTAGCTAATGGACATTTAATATGTTGCTAATATAGCTAGCTAGCTAATGAACCTTAAATACCTAGCTAATATAGCTAGCTAGCTAATGGACATTAAATATCTTGCTAATATAGCTAGCTAGCTAATGGACATTTAATACGTTGCTAATATAGCTAGCTAGCTAATGGACATTTAATATGTTGCTAATATAGCTAGCTAGCTAATGAACCTTAAATATCTTGCTAAAATAGCTAGCTTTCTCCTGGATGTAAAATAGCTAGCTTGCTAGCGCTCAGAATTTGCTTGCCAAAATAGCTGGCTTTGGACTAACTGGCCTCTGAACGTAAAACAAGCTAAAATACTAGCTAGCTAAAGTAGTTAGCTAGCTTGCCTTCTCCTGGATGGAAATTGGTTAGCTAGCTTGCTACTGGAAGTAAAATATCCATCTAGCTATACATCTAGCTATGATTTTTCCAAGTGCTCCAGTTCCTCCTGCAGCACAGCAAAGCACCTTTACAGCACAATGCTGCCACCACCGTGCTTCACATTGGAGAAGATGTGCATTTAATTTCTGGTACCAAAATAAAATGAAGAGCCACAGCATCAAAGGGAAACACTTAGTTTATGTTTAGTTTGATTTTATCTCTAAATCGCCTCGTCTTTAAAAACCTCCTCTACATAAAACGTCTCCAGAAACAGAAGCAGAAATGTTTATCCTCCTCTCTCAGAGCGGATCTCTCCTCGACGTCGGCTTTTATCGAGCTCAGAAAATGGAAGGTCATCTGTATTATGAGTGAGTGTGTGTGTGTGTGTGTGTGTGTGTGTGTGTGTGTGTGTGTGTGTGTGT
>NW_006800307.1:23032-27397 GCF_000485575.1 Poecilia formosa | reverse complement strand
GCCCGGCCAGCGGTTTTACAGCAGCTGGCTGAAATGAGCCCTGAAATTGAGTTGAGGAGGAGGAGAGGACGGCGGCGTCACGCAGGATGAAGCTGCAGGGTTTAAATCTGCTTCCTGCCTCATCCAGCATCAACACTTTAAATATTTATCAGTGTAAATATCAGCTGCTGGAGAAGCAGCAGAGTTTAAGTTTAACCAGCTACATCAAAGATTTTTAAATGTTTACAAATGTTCGGCTTGGTTTTAAATAAATGGATGCATTAAAATAAATCTTATTTTATATTAATAATGTTTTCTGTTATAGTTTAGTTCATTTTGTTGTGTTCAGCATCTGATCCGAGTCAAACCAACCTGTTCCCCTCCTGGCCTGTGGGGGCGCTGCACCAAGAACCACTGAAGGAAACACTCAGCACAACTACAACTTCCTTCTTCACCAAATGGAAACTAAAGTGGAGGCGTCAGATTTAAGCAGTAGTAGATTTTTTTAGCCATTTCTTCGGCTAACGTTTACCCAGAATACCCTGCGCTGTAGTCTCTTCCTGCTCTGGGAAACCTCAGTCTGGGTTCGGTTCAAGTGAACTCTGGTTCGGTTTGACTCCATGTGAACGCCAAGCGGACCGAAGACCAGTCCAAAAGCAGGAGGTGGCGTACAGCGCAGGGCATTCTGGGTAAATACAACCAAAACAAACACGTTAGCTTAGCGCTAGCAGGAGAAATCCTCAAATGGATAAAATGGGACTCCACTCCGTTTCTGTCTGCTTGGTGAGAGAAGAACCACAGCAGAACAAATCCAGTAGTTTAGGCCCAAAACGAAGCGAATGTTCCGAACATCAGGTCGGAAAACAGCCTGAGTCTTTTCTAGTTCCTTGAAAAGGCAAACATGTTCTGATTCTGTCGTCCTGAAGGTGACAGAGGAAACAATAACCAGCCAAACTCTCTGACATGACTCATTTCTCTGCGTCAGCGGATGAACCGCCGGTGTTTGTGCTCAGGCTGCAGCTCCAGGTTCATGTCTGCTGTAACAACATGTGGACTCTCTGTTCCCGCCGTGTGTTCAGAACCAGAACCAGAACTCCGTGTTCCTCCAGAGCAGCGCCGGTTCTGGTTGTCCGCTGCAGAAGCAATCTAAATGCAGAGCAGCTTTCGGCTGCAGAGCTGCGGTGTAATTTTCACCACTTATTCAGATTGTTTTCTGGCTCTCCCTCTTTGCTGTCCGACTCTATTATTTATCCGCGCCGTCTGTTTTCAGAGAGTGACGCTTTCCTGCTCAGTCGGCTGGAGTTTGGTGTTTTTCTGCAGCCGGGTCACCGATCAGGAACAAATCCGCCCTTCACACCCTGAAATCTCATCTGCAGCAGCGCAGAGGGGGCGTGCTGCCGCCTCCATCGCCTCCTTCCTCTCGCTCTTTAGCTGCAAAAACAAATTGTGAAATGTCGGTGTGAATTCGCCGAAGCTTTTATTGACATGTTCTCAGACGGACAAAAGCGTTTAAAGTCTCTGCAGACTGTCTTGATCTCTGACCGCGGGGATAAATTGGATTTTTCTCGGTTTCTCCTGGCGGGGAGCAGGAAGGAGCAGGTCATTGGATGGAGTCACTTTGGTTTAAAGATGCCTTCGCAGATTTCTGCTTCCATCCAGTCTTATCTGGAAATGTCGCACATTTAAATCTCCTTAAAGTGCATCGAGATGTTGGAGCGCTCAGCTCGATTTTTCTCTAATTTTTGCACGTCGTGCTCTCCATATAAAGATGGTTGCTCTTTTAAAGTGCACTCGATAATGTGTTATGCTATCTGGACGTGTAGCATTTGGAAGCAGCTTCGCTCCTGAATGCTAAGCATCTCCGGCGGTCGATAGCAGAATCATTACAGCCTTTCTGAAACCGTCATGAAATGTTTCCACTTCTGATTTACACTCAGAGGCCAACTGGAAATGGATGGATGGGATTTTTAAAGCGACGGGTTGTGGGTGTCTTACCTGTTGAAAAAATTCCCATCATTTCTTAAAATACCTGCAGCTTGAATGCCTGAGTTTATGTGAAACCGTAGAAAACGGTTCATACGTCCCTGCCAACATGTTTCCTTTTTATGGATCATTTTTCTCTAAAACATTAAAGACCAAACACAGCTTTGGAAGCTAAAATAGCTAGCAGCAGAGCTAGCTTCCACGCTATTGGCTGGTGTTTGCAAAGCAGCCAATCCTGGAGCAGCGTTCACTTTCCTTGGTGCTGATTGGCTGTAAGGTAGATGTTAGCTTCTGTGTTAGCGCTAAAAGGATTTTCACTGTTTTATTCTGATCTATTTGTTGCTTGAGCCATTAAATTAGCGGTCATTCGTGTTTTAGCCGTTAGCAGGCTGGAGTTTGCGTTAATTTAAGGTTTATAAAATGTTTTTAAGGCTCACATCATCCAGATGTTTAATAATCTTAACAGTTTTAAATACTTGGGCTTGGATGTCAGAGATTAGCAGATATTTAACAAAGTTGATCATAATCTGCATTTTGCCATGTATTTTATGTTTTTTAATGTTTTATTTTTGTTTCCATTTCTCTCATTTTCAACCATCTCAGCATCAGTAGAAACTACTGAGCAACATGTTTCCATGTCAGACATTTAATCTGACATTTGATTTGTATTTATTATGTTTTATGTAAATAATGAGTGAAGTGTGTAAAATATGTTTCATTTTATTAAATTCAGTTTTTATTCCTGTTTGTAAAAATCAAACTACAGACGAGTCAGCTAACGTTAAAATGTGTGAAGTGAAGTTAATGTGGGTCACAGCCAGGTCCTTTAGTTTCCTCCGTCGGATGCTTTGCTGCGTTTTCTTCTGTGATCTTCTTCACCTCTCTTCTTCCTCCTTCTCTTCCTTTTTGTCTCTTTCACGTCTTTCGTTCCTTCTCTGCTCATCTCATCCGTCCTCTCTGCCTTTTTGTTGCTCCGTCTCCCTTGCTTGCGTCCCGCTCCCCCCCTTGTCGTCCTCCGTTCCCCCCATCGTCCCCCCCTGGACGAACCGTTAACAGAGGCCACACCCACTCAGTTCAGCCCCGCCCTCACGCCTCCTCTTCCTCCTTCTGGCTCCCCTTTGACTTACTCCTCCTCCTCTGATCCCCCACCAGTGTCCCCCAGCCCAGGCGTTGCCCTCCCCTCTGCCCCCCGCGACCTGGTCCCTGTCCTAGTGTCCAGCCGGTTCGTCCGGCTCAGCTGGCGCCCCCCGGAGGAGACCGGAGGAGGCGTGCAGACGTACGGCGTCTACTACTCCCAGGCCGGAGTCGACAGGTAAGACCAGACTTTGTGTTTGCTGTGACTCTGGGGGTTTTAGGCGATGTCGCAGAATTACAGCAGCCATCTTTGATTTCTACAACCTGCCTCATTTTGGCTCTTCATGTAGTAATCAATAAAATTATCATTAAAAATAAATCAAGAAGTAGCCTGGTGTCCACACATTCTTAAAAAGTCTTAAATTCCAACGAAAAGCGACATTGGCCTTAAATATGATAATCGTAAGTTTTACTGGCAGGACTATTCGATTTGGCGTATCTACTGTTAAAGCTAGCTAGCTAGCTAGCTTTTTATGTCCATTATTGGTGAGTGTAAATTTATGGTCAGTTGTCTGACGACGTTTGTTTCATTCCAACTCTCACTCAAGCAGATTTGTTTTGTACATTTCTGCTGTTATAAAGGTCTTAAAAAGTCTTAGACTGGAGTTAAAGCCTGCAGAAACCCCGGCTAAGCAGAGAAAACCGTCTGTCTGCGAGCATTTCACCTGTTCCAGTCAGCAAGCTTTGGGTTTATGGGCTGTTTTCCTTAAGCGTTAGCAACATCCTTAGTCGCTAACATCGTCTTCACATTTAATTAAACCCAGCAGAAATGTTAGCAGATGTTCAAATAAGTATAAACAGGCCACACTTTTCAGATTTCTATTTACTTCTACTCCAATTGACATTTCTGCTCTAATTCCTGCTGATCTACCACAATAAAATCATGGAAAACTTTAACTTTACCAAGCAGTTAGGTCAGTTACCAGAACAAATATTTGAAATAAGACAAAACTAAACTCAGAAGTAACTTTTCACCAAGCAGCTTGTTTTAAGTCAGTAATTAGTTAATGTTGATGAAAAAGTTCCACTTATTTCACTTACAGGACATTTTTCCCTGAAGTGAAATAACCGGACAGTTATAATCCTTTTAGCATTAAGATGAAGGATTAAGATTAAGGATTAAGATGAAGGATTACTGACTAAAACGAGCAGAAATGTTAGTTTGTCTGAGAGCCAAAACTTCTTGGTGAGATTTTATGTTTTTACCTCATCAGAAGATTCAGGCCCAGAAAAGGAGGATAAACTCCCCATTAGTTACCTGTTGAACAG
>NW_006800307.1:15425-22663 GCF_000485575.1 Poecilia formosa | reverse complement strand
GAGAGGAGGAGGAGAGAGAGAGGAAAGGAGAGAGAGAGGAGAGGAGGAAGGGAGAGGAGAAGAGAAATGGAGGAGGAGAGTTGGAGGATCAGGAGACGACGATGATTTTACTGATCCATAACGGAGCTGATGGATCTGTGATCTTCTTCTCATGTCTGGTTCTGAGATCTGGAGAGAAAAACGATGAAATCAGGAGATCAGGTAGAAACATCAGTCTGATCAGTTATAGATGGATGTTTAATGATCTACTGTAAATTATTGATTCCTTATTTTTCAGGTCGTTTTATAAACATGAATTTATTTTCAGGTTTTTTGGTTTCAGGAATAAATTTCAGTTTCTGATTGGAGGTGAAAATAAAACTTTGTCCTTAATGAAAAATGTAATTTAATCTTTAATCTGGAAGCAGAAGTTTCCAGATTAAAACCTTCATCCTGGTTCTGATGGACGAGCCGGGTCAGGACGGGGTCTGGGCTTACTTTAACTGGGCCGTTACGCTGCGCTGCAGGAAATCAGCTGATTGTTTCGGCTCTGACCAGGTGATCGGTCCAGAGGCTGAGGCGGCTCTTAATCCCTGGATTAGCTCCAGACTCAGGGGGGATTAGCACAGATTACAGCTGATTAGCACTCAGATTATCTCCAGTGTCACAAAGGAAGGAGCTGTGATTGATGCGGCGTGTTTTCCCACGCAGGGAGCGGTCAGTGAACGTGTCGGAGCCGGAGTCCCTGGAGCTGACCGTGTCCAACCTGAAGCCCGAGGAGAGCTACAGCTTCAGGGTGGTGGCCTACAACGAGGCCGGGCCCGGGCGCAGCTCCTCCCCCCTGCAGATCGCCACCAAGCCCGACCGTAAGCCGCTTCAGCCTTAGTATGGAGCTACATCAGGGCCAACCAGATTCCTCACAGCATTATTCTGAGATTTGATCTCAAACTCATTTTCAAACTGAAAAGTGTTTTTGACATTTTTTTCATTTTGAAAAAGGTCAAATGTTTTCAAGCTGAAACTGAAACATTAGGGGGTTTTTTTGTTCTTCAACTAACTTTTTGTATGGGGCTAAATTGGGGCCATGATGTTTGTGCCCAAATTATTTTCCCACCAAGAAGCAGCTTTAAGCTTTTTTCAGTTTCAGGTCCGTTTTTTTCTTTCATTTTTAAAATTATGCCGGGTTCCTATTTTACTTTACATAGTTTTTTTTTTTTGTTTCAAATATTTTTTTCTCAACTGAAATTTTCATTTTTTCAGAAACTCTTTTGGTATGGGGTTAAATTGGGGTCATAAAATTAGTTCCAGAAATAAATTTAAAACCTGAAAGTAGTTTATAATTTTTTTTCAGTTTCAATCTTTTAGGTTCATTTTGATGGGAGTTAAGTTTGTTGGATGTTTTCAAAGTTAGCCAAAGCGCTAAGCTAAACATTAGCTCCACTGTTAGCTTGTTAGCCGAAATGTTCCCAGCAGCAGCTAGCGCTCAGGTTAAGCTAAGTGCCTCGTTCCCTGGTTGTCCCTACAGTCCAGGTTCCCAGCAGGGTGGAGTCTCTGCGGGCGCTGGCTCTGTCCCCCTCCTCCATCCAGGTGAGCTGGGAGCCGCCCAGCCTCCCTAACGGACCCGTCCTGGGCTACCGCCTGCTGTGGACCGAGAGCCCGTCTGGAAAGGAGCAGGTGAGCGCCGGCGGGGATCCGGAGGCGTTTGGGCCGAGCCGCGTTAATCTCTGCTCTGCGTCTCCGTCCAGAGCGTGGAGGTGAGCGGCATCAACTACAAGATGGACGGACTCAACAAGTTCACCGAATACACGGTCCGGGTTCTGGCCATCAACCGCTACGGACCGGGCACCGCCTCCGAGACGGTTACCGTGACGACACACTCAGACGGTGAGCCGGGAACCTCCATCTTAAACATCATTGATCCTAAAAACACATTTTGTCTCTTTGCAACCACAAAATTCACTTTATTTCACTCTTTAGCGCTTCAACGCGTTTCCTGAAAATAATGGTTAATATTTTTTTAAAGCTAAAAGTAAAAACAAAATGGTGGACGTTTAAAAATGAGAACAGGTTTTATTTAGTAGATGTTTACCGAAAATTAAAGAAGAGGAAAAAAAGCATCTCTAAATTGTTACATTTATCTGGACGGGTGAAAATGGCTCTTTGAAGGAACCAGCCTTTAGGTATTCCCACAGCATGATGCTGCCATCGCCGTGTTTCACCGTGGGCCTGGTGTAAAAATAAAAATCTATTTTCATCTCATTTGAGCTGACAGGATCACTCATGTTTTCATCTGCATTTATCTGAGGGTATCAAAGTAAAAGAGCCTGAGAACAGCAGAATGCCGCACTTTTCAGATTTTTTAAAATACTTGGTCTTCCATTAACATTAAGTGCTACTTTGCTTCAGTCCGTCCCATAAAATCCCAACAAACATTTAAAAATGAGGAACCGTGTCAAAGTTTAGGGGTGTAAATACTTTCTCTCCTTCCTCAGCAGAACGTCGTCGTTTCGACTCATTAATGTGGAAACAGAAACTTCAATCAACCTGTAGGATAAAATGTCTCATAGGGTTAAAGTGTAAAAGCTCCCAGTGAGGCTGACTGGTTTGTACTGGTCCCAGTTACCAAGCAGGAGCAGAGCAATTGGACCAGGTGCTGCTTATTACCTGGCTCTGTGTGTGTGTGTGTGTGTGTGTGTGTGTGTGCGTGTGTGTGTGTGTGTGTCAGAGCAGCAGGAGCCTCTTTAGCTCGTCTCCAGCCCTCCCTGCTGGCAGGAGTTTCATTAGGGGACGTTGGGGGTCTTTAATTAAGCCGGAGAGGAGCAGAGAGGGAGCGGCTTCATTTTAGCCTGACACGTTAATGGAGTCCACACACGCACACACACACACACACACGCACGCACGCACGCATGCACGCACGCACACACACACACTCACACACACTGAGTTCAGCCTGATGTTTGCTGGAGCACACAGAGGAAACAGGATGAAGAAACTTAGAAAATGTTTCAGAAGCAAAATTAATCAATTAGATGAAATATAAACGAATAAAGAATAACGTTGATTTATAAGGAGCATTAGCGGGCACCGCTAGCTAAAATGTTAGCCAGGCTAACCCTAAAGCACTAATTATAAACATTGGCTATGCTAATGCTAAAGCACTATATAAACATGGTGTTAAGCACAAGCTAATGCTAAAGCTGTTCACACAGTATTTAGTGGGAGCTAAAGCTAAAGCATTAGTGGGAGCTAAAGCTAACACCCTATACCAACACAGTTTGTAGCAGAAGCTAATGGTAAATCAGTATAGCAATACAGTATTTAGCAGAAGCTAGTGGTACAATGCTATACCAACATTGTATTTAGCAGGAGCTAATGCTAAATGACTGTACCAGCACAGTGTTTAGAGGAAGCTAATGCTAAGGCGCTATACCAACATAACGCTTAGAGAAAGATGATGTTAAAGCTCTCAGATGACACAGTATTGAGAGAAAGCTAATGCTCTCTCATATAGCAACATGATATTTAGCGGAAGCTAATGCTAAAGTGCTATACCACCACGGTATTTAGCTAATGCTAAAGCACTGTTTTGTTGCTATGTTTCACCCTGATGGTCAGATTTTCTGGTTCTGATGGAACCAGAACCAGAACTAGGCTACCTGGTTCTGGTTCTGGTTCCATCAGAACCTCCAGGTTCGGCCCAGACGGTCACCAAAGGTTTCTCTTCCGGTCCGTTCCTCGCTCTTCTGGAAGCAACTTCTCCATCTGTGTTGTTCCGAGTTTGGATTTGATGTTCGTAGAACCGGGTCGAGACCGGATCCGTTTTCCTACGAAGGCTTAAAGTGAAGGATCCGAGGGCCCGGTTCTATCCATCAGTCAGAACCAGATAGCGGGCTCCCTCCGCTCAGAGCCGTTGTTAATAAGCCGTCTGTCTCTGTGCGGTCGGCCCATAAACGCCGTGAGTAATACCCGACACCGAAACGTTTTGTGGATGTACCATCTGGGCCGCCGTGATAACTGCGACTGGCGGGCTAATTGAATCCTCAATAAAACCCGAAACAGAGGCGCTAAGCAGCTGAACGAGCTGATAAGCTGCAGATACTCCATCAGGCCTCTGATTGGACGGCTGGCTGAGGACCGGGCGCCGTCTGGTGATGCGAACATCACATCCTGCTGGACGGACGCATAAATCTGTCCCGCAGACCACAAACGGGCGGCGGCGCCACGACTCAGCTGCTGAAATCAGTCCAGCTTAAAAAGTTAGTTTTACTAACAGGCTTTATCGTATGGGGCTAAATTGGGGCCATAAAATTTGTGCTCAAAATAAGTTTGAATCTAAAAGTAGTTTTGAACTTTTTACAGTTTCATTCATAATTTTTTAGTTTTAAAATTTTTTGTTTCAAATTTACTTTTTGACTCAGGTTGTTTTTCAGTTTCAAATGTTTTTTTGCAGAAATATTTTTTGCTTCAGTTTATTTTTCTGTTCAAACCTTTATTGTATTCAGCTAAATCTGGGCCAAAAAAATTGTGCCCAAAATAATTTTGAAACTAAAAGGTAGTTTTTAACTTTTTTCAGTTTTGATGCTTTTATTCACTCTTGAAATTTTTTAGTTGAAATGTTTTTAAATCCTGTTTTATTTTTTTAAATGTATTTTTCAGTTTACATTATTTTTCTGTTTCAAAATCTTTTTTTATCCATTGCAAAAACATTTTGTATGGAGATACATTGAGGCCATCGCATATGTGTTTAAAATTGTTTTGAAAATGAAAAGTAGTTTAGAACTTTGTTGGTTTTAAATTATTATGTTTAAAATTATATTTTTTAAATATTTTTTTATGGGGCTGAATTGTGTCCAAACTAATTTTGATAGTAATAAGTAGTTTTGAACATTTTTTCCCAAAATATTTTTTTTATTTACATTGTTTTTCAATTTCAAGTCTCTTTTTTTTGGTCAGTTGTAAAAAAAAAATAGTTTCAAAATGTTTTTTGTTAATCTTTATTGTATGGGGCTACATTGGGGCCAGAATAATGATGAGCAGAGTGAGACTCTGTGGTCTGGTGAGCGGCGCCGCCCTGCTGGCTCAGTCTGTCGGTGTTGCTGAGCGCCGCAGCATCAGTCCATCTGCTTCCCGCCTCAGCTGAAGTCATCAGGTGTGATTGATGGCAGTAAATAAAACAAACTCCCAGCTGGTTTCTGTGTGTGACCTACGGAGAACTAATGCTGCCCACAGCCTGATTCAGGAGTCCCAGACAGAAACATTTTGTAGCTTCAGATTAAACACTTTGGTTCTGTTTTTACTGAAGCAGCAACGAGTCGGTCTGAAATTTATTCACTAACTGAGAAATAAATGATGAAGGAGCCGATTGAAGTTTGGTCATTAAATCTGATTTTATTTGTACAAAGTTCTGAATCTGATGCGTGTGTGTGTGTGTGTGTGTGTCTCTGCAGTTCCCAGCGCTCCTCCTCAGAACATCACCCTGGAGGTCGTCCTGTCCCGGGTAAGTCCACACGTCTGTCCGACCCGACTGACCATCCACAGCATGACGCTGCCACTACCGTGCTAAAGAATTTGTTTCAAATTGATCTGGAGATCATTTCTGGATGTTTGGACCCAGCTGGACAGCGATCAGAACCCAGGCTGGTTCTGGACTGGATGAAAAAGCCGGTCCGGTTTAGAGTCTGGAGCCTCGTTTAGACGTTCGACCCGGTCAGGTGCTGGCGGGTCTGAGTCGTTTCCTGGGTCTCGTTAGCGTTCAGGAAGCGCTCGTCAATCAGAGCTTCCTCCCCGGTGATCTGGCCTCGTTCCTCCTGATTGATGTTCCGCTCGTTTCCACGGTTACGGTCCACTTCCTGCTTCCTGTCTGAGCCTTGACGACGTCGCTTCACGCTCTGATTCGCTCTGCAGACGACGACGGTGGGGTCATAGGTCATCAGGCGGGCAAAACCTGGAGGGTTTATTTAGCTAGGCAGATGTTTGTAGTGTCTGGAGGTCAAAGGTCATGTTTGTGTTTGGTTGAGAAGCTTGTTAGAGAGAGAAACATCCAGCGGTTAGCGGCTGCTCCATTAGCAGGAGTCGGCCTCTTTAATCAAAGCTTTTCCAGAGCAGCTGCTCAGGAAATGATGGATGTTTGCAGAGGAAGCCGCAGCAGCTCATCATTTCTGCCATGAAGAAGAACTCAGGTCTGTCTGCAGAGAGCTGACCTCGTTTAGTTCACATCTGCGCCACTTCCACTCCCCTCTTATGATTGATAGGCCTCAGCGTCCAGCCGCTCCAGACAGCTACAAATGGCTCCAAAAGGCTCCAAACGGCTCCACAGCTACAAATGGCCCCAAACAGCTCCACGGCTCCAAAAGGCTCCAAACAGCTCGACGGCTACAAACGTCTCCACGGCTCCAAATGGCTCCAAACAGCTCCACACGGCTCCAAACGGCTCCAAAAGGCTCCACGGCTCCAAAAGGCTCCAAATGGCTCCATGGCTCCAAAAGGCTCCAAATGGCTCCAAACAGCTTGACGGCTACAAACGACTCCACGCAAACAAATGGCTCCAAACAGCTCCACACGGCTACAAACAGCGCCAAACGGCTCCAAAAGGCTCCACGGCTCCAAATGGCTCCAAATGGCTCCATGGCTCCAAACGGCTCCAAATGGCTCCAAAAGGCTCCAAATGGTTCCAAACAGCTTGATGGCTACAAACGACTCCATGGCTACAAATGGCTCCAAACAGCTCCAAATGGCTCCATGGCTCCAAACGGCTCCAAAAGGCTCCAAATGGCTCCAAACGGCTCCAAAAGGCTCCAAATGGCTCCAAACAGCTTGACGGCTACAAACGACTCCACGGCTACAAACGACTCCACGGCTACAAATGGCTCCACGGCTACAAATGGCTCCAAACAGCGCCAAACGGCTCCAAAAGGCTCCACGGCTCCAAAAGGCTCCAAATGGCTCCATGGCTCCAAACGGCTCCAAATGGCTCCATGGCTCCAAAAGGCTCCAAATGGCTCCAAACAGCTCCAAATGGCTCCATGGCTCCAAACGGCTCCAAATGGCTCCAAACGGCTCCAAATGGCTCCAAACGGCTCCAAATGGCTCCAAATGGCTCCACGGCTACAAATGGCTCCAAACAGCTCCACACGGCTTCCAAACGGCTCCAAATGGCTCCATGGCTCCACACAGCTCCACACAGCTCCAAATGGCTCCAAACGGCTCCAAATGGCTCCACACAGCTCCAAATGGCTCCAAACGGCTCCAAATGGCTCCAC
>NW_006800307.1:11909-15296 GCF_000485575.1 Poecilia formosa | reverse complement strand
GCTCCACACAGCTCCAAATGGCTCCAAACGGCTCCAAATGGCTCCACACAGCTCCAAATGGCTCCAAACGGCTCCAAATGGCTCCAAAAGGCTCCAAAGGGCTCCAAAAGGCTCCACGACCAGCGTTTCATTAAAACACAGAGGAACTGGGCTGGGCAGAGCCACCTATGCTGCTCAGCATCTGATACTGACCTCTGACCTTTACACAGCTGGATGTTAGCATTTCTGTCTGTTAGCTGCTAAAACTTTACAGAAAAGGTTTAGAAGTTTGATCCGTTAATAAGGAACAGGTGATGAACAAACGGCTAATTAACCATCGATGAGGGCGGAGCTTAAAGCTGGAGGTCACATGACTGAAGAGCTTCAGTCATGGCTGCATATTCATATTTATTCTGTTTGGTTGGTTTTTAAAATGCAGCAGCAGCGCCCCCTTAGCCGATAGCGCCCTGAGCAGAGAGTCGACCTGCTTTTAATGAAGCAGAAACTCTGAATCCAGCCGGATTTACTGGGAGTTTAGAGTTTAACTGAAATGAATCGTGTTTAAATAAAAGAGTTTTAATTGAATTGTGTTTGTCGCTGCTGAATCTGATCCGCTCAGCCGTGATGAAGTGTTAATCTGCAGCCAGAGCAGCAGAGGCGGAACGATCCCGCTGATCCGTTTGGGTTTTCCAGTCGGTTCTCTCTGATCTTCTTCACTTTAAACCAAACAGAGAAACTCCCAGAGAATTAAAATCCTCATCAGGAGAGGAGGCATGAAGAAACGCCGCGCCGTCACTGTCACACGACAAACGGGTCGCCGCAGACTCGGCGTTGTTCTGGAGATGAAAGAGGAACCCGGCGGATCAGAACCCGGCGGATCAGAACCAGGCGGCTCGCTCCTTTCTCTCCGGGATGAGAAGCGACTCTGGGAGTTTGGGACTGAAGTCTCCTCAGTGAATCTCACATTGAAAAGAGAAGAAGCTGCACATGGTTTCATTTTGCTCGTAGATCACGAGCGCCGAGTCTTTTGATGATAAAAATGATAAAACATGCAGAGATTCAAAGAAGCTAAAGAAATATCTGGGCGTTGGAGGCAGAGCTGCAGCTCTAGATAAGAGTCTGAAAGGAAAACGTTAAATTAGTAACATGAACGTTATAACAGCACTAGAATAAAGTTTAAATAGTAAGAGAATAAATGATGCAAAAAATATTACAAAGATATTATTATTACCAGAATAAAGTCACAGTAATAAGAGATTCATGCAACAAAAAGTTCAGTCATAATATGATTATAATGGTAAGAAAATGACTCGTATAATAGTCACAATAAACAAACATAGGAACAGGATAATGTGGTAATATGACAATAGTGCAATAATATAATAAAGTTATATTCATGGAAGGACCTAGCCCCGCCTTCGAGGCGCAGCTCCTCCCCCTCTCAGCTCCTCCAGACTAGCCAGCAGCAATTAGCAACCATCTGCTGAGCTCATAATAGGAGCTGCTGCTCGGAGCAGCGCTGGTAAAAACCTTAAAGGGTTAATAGAGGAGCCATGATGGATGACTTCCTGGAGGCGGAGCTTCAGGAAGAGCAGGAGGCTCTTAAAGGGACAGAGGCCCAATTTCAAGGCGTTCAAGTCATTTCATATATGCAGCATTTTTATGCTCTGAAACCCATAATACTGCCTCTTTACCAGACCTCCGTCTCTGACTTCATGACTTTATAACTCCCAGACCGTTAGCGAGAGGAAAGTTTGGTTCCAGAAAATCAGTGACAGGACTGAGTTAAAGTCAGAGCTAACAAGTAAAACCGGAGCAGAGGAAGCATCTGAACCAGAGCTAACCTCAGAGCCGGCGACGTGTCGGGTCCTTGGTGTGGCTGCAGTCATAAGGATGGTGGAGGCAGGTTTAAATCCAACCTGCAGCTGTAATCATTCCTGTCGGCTGGCGTGTTCTCCGAGCCGCCGCAGCATCCAGCAGATCGCTCTCCGGCTGTCACACAGTCTGCGTCATGCGCTGCAGTTGTGCGTCTGTGTTTGTGTATGTGGGTCCTGCCTGAATCGCTTTCCCTGCAAGTCGATGCTGAGGGAAGAAAAAGAAAAAAACTTCCTGCTCTTGTCAAGTTTGTTACTGTCAGACCAACTTTTGAGACAAATGTGACATTTCCTCAACTTTCCTGGAGTCTGGAGTGCCACTGTGTGTGTGTGTGTGTGTGTGTGTGTGTGTGTGTGTGTTAATGCTTGGTTGCACATACAGCAGAGGAGCATTCAGTATGTAGGAGATGTGGGGATTTTACCCAGAATTCCCTGCAGAGCTGGGTTAAGGTCACAGTGGAGTATCCTGTGGCGAAAGCAGAGCAACCAAACGGCCTTTAACGGCGTAGTTAAAGGAAATGTGAACGCACAGACCTGCAGCGTGGAGCAAAGCAGGACAGAAGAAGGAAACACCAGCAGAGGCGGCACTTCGGGTTTCATCTCTTCAGCAGCCTGTCTGCAGCCGTGACTCGTCTCCTCAGTCGCTTACAACAGTTCACACCTTGGTTCATGAGACCAAAACAAACATCGTTTGTGACGGGTTTGGATTGGCCGACACAAAACCACACAAACAGAGGAAGGACCAGTTACCTGCATGTCCAATAGGGACTTACTGGCCTTATGAGGTCACTTGACAGCCCTAGTAGTTACCTTAACAGCCTTATTGGTGACCTTAATGTTCCATTATTGACGTTCATGACCATGTTTGTGACCTTAACTCTTCAATATTTACCTATCCCAATATGTTGTCTAAGAACCTGAAAGTGTTGCCAGGGTTACCGTTTTCCCCGTTTTCTCCTCTGCGTCTATCAACTATAAATAATTACATGTAGTTACTCTTAGCAGTTTGGTGATAAAATAAAAGCTCTGTAAGTAAATACTTCCTGTTTCAAAATGGAAACACTTTTTTATCATCACTTTTATCGTGATGGGGTGAAAACAAATGCACACCGCACTGCTCAGATTTTCATTTCTCTGTTTTTG
The DNA here is from genome assembly GCF_000485575.1 of Poecilia formosa. Lineage (NCBI taxonomy): Eukaryota > Metazoa > Chordata > Actinopteri > Cyprinodontiformes > Poeciliidae > Poecilia > Poecilia formosa. The sequence continues at coordinate 12,300 of NW_006800307.1, read as the reverse complement.
CTTCCCTTTCCTTCCGTTCTGTTGGTTTTAAACGTGTACAAGTATAAAAGGTGTGAATACTTTTGGTGTGGACCCATTCTGGCCCCAAACGACGCCCTGGGCTCCGTCTGCAAGGCATCGGCAGCCATGTCGTCATGGCAACGGCGGCTAAACTGGAATATATGGGAGGGATGTGAGTTCAGGCCTGGAAAGGAGTTTTAATGTGAATCAGCCGTTTCTGCTGGCTGACCGTTCCGATGTTCATGTGTTCATACGGTCAGACGTTCTGATGTTCATGTGTTCATACGGTCAGACGTTCTGATGTTCATGCGTTCATACGGTCAGACGTTCTGATGTTCATGCGTTCATACGGTCAGACGTTCTGATGTTCATGCGTTCATACGGTCAGACG
>NW_006800307.1:4932-7456 GCF_000485575.1 Poecilia formosa | reverse complement strand
ATAAACGGTCCGATACCCGGTCTGATAAACGGTCTGATACCCGGTCTGATATACGGTCCGATACCCGATCCGATAAACGGTCCGATACCCGGTCTGATAAACGGTCTGATACCCGGTCCGATACCCGGTCCGCCTGGTGGAGGGAAACCCGCCGACCACCAGCATGACAGCCTGAGTCTGCCGTTGTCGGGGTCGGCTCAGAGCTGGGAGGAAACGTTCGCCATGGAAACAAGAGCAACAGCAGAAAAGAGCAAACAGGTTCACTGCAGTATTCAAGAATTCATCCGTTCATCCTAAAGGGGATTAAATGCTGCTGTCAATCAGATTATTTAACGTTCTTCAGATTTGCTGTAGATTCTGATGGTTGTGCCCAGAAAGGAGCTCCTGTAGCAGTCTGTGTTACAGCGGTTCAAAAACAAGCCTCTGACTGAAGATGTTCATTTTCTTGATTTTTATGAGTTCCATCCTCATCTCCAGAGGTTCCACAGCCGTCCCCAGACCAGAACCAGAACCAGAACCAGCCCTGGTTCTCCACAGGGTCCCGCTAACCGAATGTCTGCAGCAGCAGATTGTGGATTCAGCCTTAGATCAATAGAAACCAAACAATATTTGACTCCACACAAGCAGCTGGACAGTTTAGGTCCATGTTCATAATTTAAGTGCAGTTCTTTATTTTACTGTTTATAGTTTTTATGGACAGTTTGTGATTTTTGTCACTGTGGAGAAAAAGCGACATATTTACCTGCTTGGTGTTTACCAGAGGCACGAAACTCTGAAAACTGTTTATATCTCTATATCTTATGAAGTTGTGCTTTACGCAGCCTGGTTGATTCGCTTTAAGCTAGCAGTTGGAAGCACGGCTAATTCATGTTTTCTTTTTTTGTAAAATTTTAAAATTTGGACCTAATCCTGTCTGGACTCTACGATCATCAGATTCATCTGACCCGTCCCTTCGACTCCTGCTGACTGCAGTCATCTGAGTGTTTCTGCAGATGACAGGACTTGGACTTGTGCTGGGAGTCTGAAGTTTACAGCGTGAAAAGGCCTGGTGAGAGCGCAGAGCCCTGAGGCGCTCCTTCGCTGTCAGACTGTCAACATGCCGACTGCTGAGGCCTCCGTCTGTCTGCTGGACATTCTGACAAAGCAAATCCAGCTGAATTGTGTTAAAGGTTCAGAATACATTCGCCAGATGAAAACTGTGGAGCTGCTGTGTCTAAAATCCTGCTGGTTCTGTCCCTGAATACCAACAAACCAAAACTCAAACCGACTGAGGAGCTGAACCAACAGAAAGTAAATATCAGCAACAAGGTTGTCATTTTCTGCGCTTCTGTTCATTTCGGGCTGCTGGGAGTAGAAACAAGAAGCAGCTAAACTTATGACTGAATTAGTTGATGAGAGAAAACAGAATTACTTTTCTGATCCATTAATGTTCATTGATTAGTGTTCAGCCCGGCGAACACGCTCCGGGTCGCTGTGAGCTGAGCGGCTGATGGCAGCAGAGCTCACAGGAGGCCCAGCCAACATCTGCTGCATCTGTGTTTGTGTGTGTGGCAGAGGTGGGTTGTTAACATGCAAATAAAGCAATTAAAATTCATTCAACACACAGCCGGCTCGCACACAAACACACTGAAACACTCCGCATGCATACAGATGGAAGCGCAGCAGACAATGAATCCAGACGAGCAGCAGAAACAGAAGCTCAACGGGCGTCGGTGCTGACCACAGATCAGATTTACAGTTTGTTTTTACAGTGTCATGAAAACACAGCCGGTCCTGGATTCCTCTCATACCGACAATCTGAGTCCAGGATGGATGTTTATAGGAGATGCCAGCAGGTTTCTGGTGCAATCGACCGTCCTGCAGGTCGAATCGGGTTCTTGGCTCGACCCGCCGTGTGCTGGACTGTTGGACCGTCTGCTGGTGCGACTCAACATGAATATCAGGTGCTAACTGCCTGATAATCGGTGCTGATGTGGTGGCAGCAAAAGCCAGGAAATGGACATTGGAGCAGGAGGGGCAGCTAAAACACACTGACTGAATCCTGGTGGATCCTTTTCCTTCTCCAGAGTCAGAAACGTGCAGAGCAGCAGATCTGCTCTAGCCGCCTCGTTTTCCATCGTTCAACATGCCGCAGATTACTGGACTGACTGGATAGTTTGGTAAAGTTCTTAGGCTGGACCAGTCAACCCAACTTAACCAACCAAACCAGTGACTGATCAAGCTCGACTCAACCAACTGACCAGTCCAACCAAACCAACTGACCAATCCAACCAAACCAACTGACCAATCCAACCAAACCAACTGACCAATCCAACCAAACCAACTGACCAATCCAACCAACTCAACTTGCCAACTAAAGGTGTAATAAAATGCATATTTGTACCATAAATATCCAGATCAGCTCCATCAGTTTGTGACACAGAATCAATAATCGAATATCTGAGCCTGTGAGTGTTTAAGGAGTGAGCAGCCCTGTTCACTCTGGAGGGTCACATCAGTGATTTACACATTTTGTATTCTTACA
>NW_006800307.1:0-4217 GCF_000485575.1 Poecilia formosa | reverse complement strand
GTAATAAAATGCATATTTGTACCATAAATATCCAGTAATAAAATGCATATTTGTACCATAAATATCCAGATCAGCTCCATCAGTTTGTTACTCAGAATCAATAATCGAATATCTGAGCCTGTGAGTGTTTAAGGAGTGAGCAGCCCTGTTCACTCTGGAGGGTCACATCAGTGATTTACACATTTTTTATTCTTAGAGACTTATAAACAATAATACTGACCATTTTCAAATGTTTTTATTGTTGTCAGATCCATCCAGTCACTGGCTGCTGCATCTTATCCTTTATTAATAATTAAGAAATCAAACCAAGTTCATACTTTCCCTTTTCTCTTGATTGAAGTCAAACTAAATCACGCTGAACCTCCTGATTTCCTCGAGCCGTAAACGTTGGAGCCGTTTCTTCCTCGGCTCTTTGTCTGGCTAACAATGCTAACCGTTGTGCTTGGTGCCAAGGAGTTTTATCTCTGTGAATTCATTACCAGAGTGCACCTGCATGGTTAACTCCATCAATAAACAACAACACAGTAGCTGAAGAGCAGTAAACAGACCGTGAAAGATGACAAATTTGTTTCTCTGTTTTCCCTCAGAGCATCAAGGTGTCATGGCAGCCGCCGCCCCGCAGCGCCCAGAACGGCATCATCACCGCGTACAAGATCAAATACAGGAAGACTGGTCGCCGTGGAGACCAGGAGGCCATCGAACCCAACAACTTCTGGTACCTGTTCACAGGTGAGTCCAGCCTTTCTGACAGATTCACTGCAGATGTTTTCTGGATCATCTGTAGATGAAAAGCTGGATTTATGAACCATTAATGAAACAGCAGGACTTCAGTGAACGTGTTTTCTGTCTCCAACATGAATAAATGTTGCTGCGATAGACGAACTAAATACATGAATATAGACGTATATAAAACACGGGGGATTGTTTCTGCTCATGTCTGTTTTCTTCTCCTGCCTCAGAAAAACCTTTATTAGCATAAAACATGGCCGTCCGGGAGCCTGTGTGTGCGGCTGCATTCAAAGTGCCACCAGCTATTATTTCAATTTGAGCTCTGCCAGATTTGAATGAAACTGATCTCCGTTTTCATTATTTCCTTCATCGATGGTTATCTCTGTCTGTCTGCGGCTGCAGGTGGAGACTAATCTGTCTGCTGTGAGCCTCAGGAAACCAAACCTTTATGGAAATATAATATATATATATATATATATATATATATATATATATATATATATATATATATATACACACATATATAAATCCCAGTGCAGTGTAAGCATGTTTAGTCAAAGCTTTAACATCCGTCTTTCTAACCTTTATGGTGATGTAAAATGGCCACATGAACACAATAACTACCCTGTAATGTTAATATTTACTGGTTTATGTGAACAAATGTCTTAACAACTGAACCAAACTGAAGTCTGGACCAAAATTATTGATTAGATTTTCCAGATATTTTCTGATTTACAATAAAACATCAGAAATCATCCTCTGGTTTCTAAAATGATATTTTACTAAAGTTTTAAAGTGAGTCTTTTTATTTCTATAATCCAAATTATTCAACCAACCTAAGGAGCCGAATCCTAACCCAACTAACCAATCTGACTGACCAGATTGGTAACTAGTTACCTGAACTCCTCCACTGTTCAAACATCCACCCACTAGTTAGCTAACCAGTCAACCCAACAAACTAAAATCCATCTGACCAATGAACCCGACTATCCAAACTACCCAAACCAACAGACAGCCCAACCAACACAACTAGTCACTTAACCTAACTACCAAACCAACCAACACAACTAGTCACTTAACCTAACTACCAAACCAACCAACCCAGCTCACCATAAACACCGGCTGATCAACCCATTTAACTAACTTACCCCAGTTAACCCTTTCTGGTGTTTCTGCTGCTCCAACATCTGGCCGTTTTCAGGCAGACAGTTAAAAACCTGAATATTTCTAACAAATGTTTCCTCAGAGTCACTCAGCCATCTTTGGTTATTCACAGCAGCGGCCCTGAAAAGTTCAGCGCTGAATGTCAGGACTAACGACCCGAACTGTCTCTGTCGGCGCTCAGGTCTGGAGAAGGGCAGTCAGTACAGCTTCCAGGTGGCGGCCATGACGGTGAACGGAACGGGTCCCTCCAGCGACTGGTGCACCGCCCAGACGCCGGAGAACGATTTGGACGGTAATCTGTTCAACACGAAGCGTCTTCCTCCTCTTTCCAAACACACATAAATATTTAAGCAGCGGAGAACCGCGGCTGGTCGACGGAGCGAAGGTTTGGTCTCGGGGGACGGAGGGGAGATGGAGGGGGGAGGAGAGGAAACGCCAAGAAAACATCATCCAGAATGAGAAACAAAGGCTGCTGGGTTAAAATCACCAGAAATGCTTCATAAGATCACAGAAAAATGCTAATATCCTCCAAAAGGGGTTTTTCTTACACTATGCATTCATTTTTTATGTCTTTTCAAGAATGGAAACCAAAACTTGGCTTTAACTTCATTTTCTCTCTTCCAACAGAAGTGAGTAGAACATATTTTCCAACTTTAGGTCAGGAATCAGGAGGCGGTTGCTTAACGATGTGCGTCTAAACTCTTAATTAGTCCCTACAGAGTAAAATATTAGGGTTAAAGTTAATGAAGTCGCTGCTGTTATAATTTGTCCTTTTTGATCCCTATTAGTTTCCTATTGGTTCTCCTTTAACCAGCTTCTATAGGAAGGTGCTGAGAAAACTCCCTGTCAGACATTTCTTCCTACATAGCGGGCTGCACAAACACTTATGGTGTTTAAAAACAATTAGCTGATGCTTCGTTTGTGACCTCAGACGAGTGTAAAGACAAACAGCAGCATTAGTGATTCCTCTTCATGCTGCAGATCAGGAACACGCCGCTCTGCTCAGCAGGAAGCGCTCCGATAAAAACAAACACGTCTTTGCTAACTGCGTTTCTCAGAGACGGAAACTTAATTTGAATGGATTATCGCTCAGAGAGGCGATGTGAAGCCCCCAGGGAGCAGCCAGTAATCTGATCTAATCTGAGGCTGAGGGGTAACACGACCTGTCAGGGCGTCGCGCTGACTCTTCTTCTTCTGTGGTTTTGTTGTGGCAGAGAGTCAGGTTCCGGACCAGCCCAGCTCGCTGCACGTCCGGCCGCTGCCCAACAGCATCATCATGTCCTGGACGCCGCCGCTCAGCCCCAGCATCCTGGTCCGCGGCTACATCATCGGCTACGGAGTGGGAAGCCCCTACGCCGAGACGGTCCGAGTGGACAGCAAGCAGAGATACTACTCCATCGAGAACCTGGGTGGGTTCTGGTCCCACCCTGACCCACCCGGGTCCAACTCGCCTCATACATTCACACTTTCTATGTCGAGTGTTAGTTTTTTATCTAGCGTTAGCTTCTGCTAGTTTTTAATGTGTTTAGCATTAGCTTCTGTTATTTTCTCAGTGTTTAGTGCTAGCTTGCACTAATTATCTTGTGTGTACTGGTTTAGCATTAGCAGACCTAAGATTCTGGGTTGGCCAATCAGTGGTTAGTGAATCTACCTGTTTGGTTAGCTCCGCCCACCACTGGCAGTAGCTACTGCTGATTTTAGTGAAAACATAAACTCCATTATAACCATGGTGGCCATTTTGAAAATGTCCACCAGAACAATATGTTTAAGTTTCATCGTTTAACAAACGTCGGCCTGATCCGACACCAAACATTCATGGATTTGGTGATTTTAGGACAAAAATACATTTTCCATGACATCCTGGAAGCCATATTGAAAACATCTGAGAACTATTAGGGAATGTGATTGTTTTGTCCAGTTATGAATTTTGATGTTTTAAATATTGTTTTAAAGTTTCTCCGTTATGTGACAGCAGAGACGTTTTGTCAGTGTTTGTCTGTGCCGTCCTGGTGTCTCTCAGTTGGTTTTGCTTCACTTTAATCTGAGCTTTTCAGAGTAAAAGTCTCTGCTGAGAACAGCTGCTGCGTCAAACTGCAGCCAAAAACTTCAAGGAGGTTTGTAACCTTAACAGATTCCCTCCTAAATGAGCGCTAGGGAGGCCTGAGCCGTTTGGGCCAGTTAGAGGCTGGAAGCAGCCGGCGTCCCGTTTGGTTCTCCTCCCGTTTGGTTCTCCTCCTGTTTGGTTCTCCTCCTGTTTGGTTCTCCTCCTGTTTGGTTCTCCTCCTGTTTGGTTCTCCTCCTGTTTGGTTCTCCTCCTGTTTGGT
>NW_006800306.1:542337-579885 GCF_000485575.1 Poecilia formosa | reverse complement strand
TGCAGGCCACAGCTCCAAATCAACGTTTACTTTCTCACACCAAAATGGCTTCAAACAGATGTGCAATTATACAACCTTACATCGTCGAAAAGCAGAAGTGGAGCCTGCTGTCAACCAACAAGAATCCAGCAAATGGTTTCTGGAGGTAAGTCGACAACAAAAGCAGTAATGTTCCTCAATTGTTTGGCTGTTATTCAGACGTGAAGTTGTGTTCGTTGCTGGTTTGAAATCTTTATATATTTTTTATGAATTGTGTTTTTAAGCTACCATAACACTGTGGACAATAAAGATCATCATTATTACTATTATTACAAACAAAACACTCGTCTTTTCCAGCAGCCGTTATATAAGTAAAACCAGCTGAACAAACATTGTTGGAGCTCAGCTTTGGTTGCTAGGCAACAGGCGGACCTCTGCTGGGGTTGCTAGGTAACGGCCTGTGCCCTTTGAATGTGACTGAACATTCCGGAGATTTTTTGAAAGATGCATTGTGAGAATAAAATCATAGAGTTACGAGAATAAAGTCATATGAGAATAATTGTCTTTTTCCTGTTTTACATAGTTTTACTCTCATCTAAATGGATTCTTATCCATTTTAAAATCTTTCCTAAATCCGTCTCTGGGTTTCTGTCTGGTGTGAACCGTGCCGACCTTTCAGGTCATCAAAGTCCCGTTAACTCAGTGTGAACTAAAGAATTCCCATGATGCTCTGCTTTGACGCCAACTCCCTGAAAACCTGAAAAAATACAGAAAACATTGACTCCTCTAAGTTAGAACTGAAAACTTTTTACTCTGTGCTACAATATGAACCGTCTGTAATCATATTTTTGCAGCGACTCCCCTTCACTCTCATGTTATCGATGACAATCCAAATTGTTTTCTCCCAGACTGAAGCGGCGACGGCTTCTTTTGTCCTCACTTGTCATAACATTTATTGTAGCCAGCAGAGGTGAAGGGGCAGCAGCTCTCAGTTCGGGTTTCTTTCTCCTTAAAAGCATTTTTGTTTCTCATTCAGGTGTGTGTGATTTCCTCCTGTGTCTGCTTCAAACAGAGCAGTTTACCTCCGGCAGGTTTTTAACTTCTGACACTTCTGATGTCCTTGAAGTTGCAGGAAAAATGTGCTTTGGACTGCTTCGAGGCAGTGGAGCTTTGTGCGTGCGTGCGTGCGTGTGTGTGTGTGTGTGTGTGTGTGTGTGTGTGTGTGTATAGATAAAGTGAGAAATTACTCAGGTCTGCAGCTGAAATATGATCCGTTCATACTTCTTTTTCATGATCATTTCACACATTCTACAGGTGGAACAAAGAAACACACAGATTTGCAAATTAAACTTCAAACAGATTCTCCCTGCTAAACTGTAAAAACAAGCAGCAGTTATTAATAGGAGTAAAAACGACAGCACATTAGAGCCTTTCAAGATGGAAAGAAAAATAAAGGTGCAGCAAATTTCCACCAAAAAACTCAGAAATTTTCTTGCATGAAAAAGGAAATTTCTGAGTACACAGGTCAACAATTTTCTAGACAAAGTCAACAATTTTCAGACTAATAAATAAAAAATTGGGGAAAGAAGCATCAAATAGTTTTAGAATAAAATAAAATAAAGTATTCTACAAAACCCCCCTCAAAATTTTGATTTTGAAAAGTTTAAAATTTTCCTTGAAAAAAACTGGGAAATTTCAGTTTGAAAAGTCAAAAAGAAATTGCTAGAAAAAAAATGCTAAATTTTGAGATTGTCAGAAATTTTCCAATCAATTTGGATATTTCTAAAAAGTCAAACATTTCTGATTTTTAAAACTCTGACAGTCAACAATTTTCCACTTGTGGAACTCAGTTGTTTTTCTAGAAAATTGATGAGATTAATCTCAAACTTTCAGATTTTTTTCTACCAAATTTTTTGACATTTATCTTTCCCATTTGGTCTGAAGCACCAGCCCATTGTGGGGATCTGCTATATAGCAGGAAAGGCCTGGTAATGTTCCCAAGGGAAACAGGAGCACGGCCCTTCAATGGACATTGTTATTAGGCTGCTTCCCTTAGCGTGACCCGCCCCGCCGTTCCTGCTGCTGATTAATGCAGAGATGTAGCATTTGCAGCTTGGAGCATCAGCCTACAGTCAGTCAAATAGTGTGGTACAGTAAAAATCTGCACAGTTTTTATTATTGTTTAAAGGGTGTAATGCAGGTTTTAAACTTGGTTATTTCTGGTCTGAGCAAACAAAAATCAAATGTGGGGTTCCTCAAGGCTCCATTATTGGGTCACTCAAAAACACAATTGAGGTTGTTGAATTATCAGCTGGAAATATGAGTGATGATCCCGGGTATTGGGCTGAATTGGTCCAGATACTTTTCTAAATTCGTCATTTCTGATCTGAGTGAACAAAAATCACTCAAGGCTCCATTTTCGAGTCACTCAAACACACAGTTGAGATTCTTGATTTATCAGCTGGAAAAGTGAGTGATGTTCTCTGGCTTTGGGCTAATTTGGTCCAAATACTTTGGTCAGTTGGTAATTTCTGGTCAGAGTGAATAAAAATCAAATGTGGGGTTCATCAAGGCTCCGTTCTTGGGCCACTTTAATAAAATTTCTATGTAGACAATATTGCATCTTTTATCACACGTTTGGCAGAGAAACATAACTTTATATCTGTTTCCATATTAGCAGTAAGTTGGTCTTTCAGATGATGTAATTTTGCTGGAGAAAGTTGTTGCTTTTTTTACCCAGCACTTCTTCTTCTGCTCTCCACCAGTCAGTGTTTCTTGTTTTTTGCAGTTCAATCTGAAACCTCTCTGGATTTCACTTTGTTGCTGTAAGTTTTTCTCTCCCCCTCTATTAATGTCATGAATACAGTGAGATGCATACAGTTTGGATAAAACCATTCACTGGGAGGCGTCAGCAATTGTTCTTGAACACATTTCCACACAGATACTTTTTAATTCCCTCATCTTTACATCTGAAGCTCATGTTTAGAAAAGCTGAAAACGCCTTCAGGCCGATTCAAACCGACGTCTCTGAGCTGCTCTGTGAGAAAATGTTTGAGACGTTTCGTCGCTTTCAGCTTTCCCTTCTGAGTGATTTATAGGCGTGGAAAACACAATGAAAGCAGAGACGATAAATCAGGATTTTATCAGCTTTGACATTTGAAATGTTGTCTGAAGTACAGAACCTGCTAAACAGAAAGAAATGAGAAGTATGGCATCGAAGCAGAAAACAAAAACTCAAAGAGGAGGCCAAGATCTGCTGGTTTTTCTGGATTTTAACCAGTTTTATTTTAAATAAATAAAATAATGAGAATAAAATTCAGGTTGTTTTAATTCAAATGGAGGGGACTCTACTGGATGTCTAATTAAATTAAATAAATATGTAAATTGTTTTACATTTAATTTTTTATTCCAAACTTTCAAACTTGTATCCCATTACAAAACAGCATTAATTAAATTAAATTAAAGTTTTTGAATGCTGCAAATATTTTATAAAACATTTAATCCAACTAGTTAAACGTACTCCGATTGAATATTTTACATTATTACCCTTTCTTATAGAAAACAGGTGAAAATAATAAAATTTATAGTTATAATCAAAGTAATTTAATTCAAATATTCAACATATATTCTTAATTTAAAATGTTTTTGTTATCTCAGTTAACACTTTTAATGTAAAAATGTTTATGTTGCATTTATTTTTTAAATTTATATTCATAAATATGATTATTTTTCAAAGTCTACTCTGTTTTCCTTTAAATAAAACCCAGAAGATATGAGATTTCTGTAGATATTTCTTCAAAAACCACATGTACAGCACAAAGGGTTCATGTATTTTATTTTAATTTTTTCCTGATTATTAATTCACCATGGATCCAACTTTGAAGAAGTAAACCTCAGTCCATTACACTGCAAAAATACCAAATATTACCAACTATGTTTTTGTCTAAATACTTGTGGAAACAATTAAAATAAAACTAAACTAACTTGTAATTTTGCTGGAGCTTTTCAGCAGAAGTTGTGAGCTTATTTAAGTCAATAATTTCTTAATATTGATGAAAAATTACTAGTTACATTGTCAGATTATTTCTCTTATAACGTGGGAGAAATATCTTGTGAAAATAATCTGCCGGTGGAGCTAGTATTTTTTAAGGAATGAACTTAAGCTTCTATATATTGCTGAAAAGTTACGTCCAAGTTAGTTTTGTCTTGTTTCAGGTGTATTAAGATGTTTCCACTAAAACCTGGACCAAAAATACTTGGTAATATTTTGTATTTTTGCAGTGCAAATCCAGTTTTTTGTTTGGAAACCTTAGAGAACAACGTGTTCATTAATAACCCTGAAGATTTAGTTTTGGTTTATGCAGGAAAACGTTTCTGTTAGGACAGCATTGACGGGCGGACTCGGCGCTAATGAGTCTGTTTCTCATCCTGCGCTTGTTGGATTAACTCAGAAAGGATCTGATGGAGGGAGGGAAGCAGCTGAAAAGGGAAGCGAACAGAGGGGATGTGGGGGAGAGAAATCGCTCGGACCCTCGGGGGGTCGGCTTCTCTTTCACCCTCTCCATCTCTGAGAATCAACACCTCAACGCACCACTATCTCCCAGCTCCCTTTGGGATTCAAATGATGCCTCATTAGCACTTATTGGATTGTAACTTCCATGGGATGCAAAGTGTTTCTTTTTGTCTTTGTCTGAATGAAAAGAGGCTCTGGTTGTGTCTCAGAGAAATGTCTCAGTTTTCCTGGTTTCCGCTTCTCTTCTTTTAGCTCAACAAGGATTTCCAGCTTGTTCCAGCAGTCAGGATTCAACTTGTCCTCTTTTTGGACTTCTCGGCATCCCCGGAGTGCCTTTGTCTCCCCCTGATGAAGAAACTACATTAACAGAAGAGACAAAACAAAGTCATTAAAGCAGAGAATCTGAGCTGTTATGAAAGGAGTTCACACACTTCGTTCACAAGCAAAGTTTGGTTTAACTATCAGATAAAACGGAGGATGTGAAGCAATTTTGCTGGACAGAAGAGCTTTGTTAGCAAAAATCATTCTTTCAGGCTAACTGGTTGAACTGTTTCAGTTTTGTTGGTTACTTTAAACCAATGGAGTTCCACAGGGATCAAATCTTGGTCCTCTTTCATTTAAAGGGCCAGTATTGTGTCTTTGGCGCCACCTAGAGCCATTTCATAGCATAATCAAGTTACTGTCACCTTCAGTTGTTATAAAAAATGCTCTATCTATCAAATATGATTTAAAAGAAATTTTACCTGATAATGAAACGCCTTGGGCCTTGGTCTCTATAAAAACTCAGTTTTTACCTTTAATGGATGTTACAGTGATGTGTATATGTTTCATAGTGAGCACTGAAAAAGCAAACCAGGTGATCCAACTTTCAAAAATTTGAGTTAATTTGATACAAGTAATCAAAATGAGTTTTTTTTATTATTATTTGCAGAGAGATTGGGTTGCATGTTTTAAATGATCATGAGGCTCTTAATGTTGTTTTTTAAAGTAATTTGGATCATCTTTTATATTCTCTTTTGGCTCTTGCAGCTTCAGAATCAGGGAAAGTTTCATAACTGAACTTGAATCACCTTTTCAGGTATTTTTCTTTGACTCTCCTCCATAAACAGACTCCATGCTTTGTGTCCGGACCAGATTCTGCTTGTTTCTGCAGATACTCGGATGCTCTTTGACTTCCCAGGATGTTTGAGCTGTAATAGACGGATTAACTCTTTATTCCCGTCGTCCCTCGGGGGACAGATCTTCAGCTTCGTTCTGTTTGTGTTTTTAGGATGACAGGAGATCATCCGGGATCAACACCTTACACGTTTCCTCTTCTTCCTCTTTGTTAGTATTTTCTTTTCAGTCTTTAACTCTTTGTCCTCTCTGAAACTGGTGCATCACTTTCTGCCTCATTAACAATCAGAGGTGATTTTTTTTTTCAAGTAAAAGGATTTCTTCATTTGTTCTCCTGAAACTAGACAGAAAATAAACACTTAGGAGAAGCATCATTTTATTGAATTTTGGCAGAAAACGATTTAAATAAACCAAAATGCTGTGCAAAAGAGGTTGACCTGACAGTTACTTTTTTTCACTTTATCTTCAGATTAGTCTTGTTTATTGTTTCATGAATCTGTCGGTCACCACAAAGATATTTCTGTGCGCATCAGAGTGTGCTGCAGTTATTTAGTGTGTATTCTCTTGTTTGTGTCCAACAGGACCCGCGTGTGTGGTTCTGATCCAGTTTTTCCTCAGGACCTGCCTGGCATTGTGCTGCTTCCTGTCCTGGCAGACATTATGGGGACAAATAAGAGACGGACGTGTGCGCAGAGACACACAGAAATACACACAATAGGTAGGTGTTTTCTCACAGGATTCACGGCTGGAGCTAGCTACTTAGCTAGGTAGCTGACTAGTTTGCTAATTAGTGGGCTACCTGGTTAGCTACTGTTGCTATAGTAAAGAGAGCCACTTTCTGCTAGAGCTAGAGCTTTTATAAAGAATAAAATTAATTTCAAAGGTGTTTTTTTTATTTGCTAGGAGATAGTGCACATTAATCACATAATATAATGTAAATGTGTGGCAGTTAGCTAGTCATCTCGGGTTGCTAGGTAACGGGCTAGCCCTCCTTGGGGTTGCTAGGTAACGGGCTAGGCTTCCTTGGGGTTGCTAGGTGACGGAGCAGTACCTGCTGATTTGTTTTTGAAATGGCTCGTTTTCCAGTCAAAAACATGAACTTATTGCCAAAAAAATCTGGTTCAAGTGTTTGCTAACATTTTCTTGTAAACTGCAAAAGTCTTCTTCTCAAAAAGCTTCTCGTTTATTTTGCTTTTCTTTCATTTTTTTACCCGTCTGTTTTGTTTCCATCCTTCCTTTCTCATCTTAGTCGTCTTTTTCTTGTTCTCTCATGGGGGTCTGCAAGCTTTAACAGTTAATTTAACTCTTTATTTCCTTCTGGTTTCTCTTTGTTAATCTTTTAGAGAGATTACATGAGATTATCAAGGATAAACCCACAGATTGAAAAAATAGAAACCTCTGAAACTGAACTGTGCATTTTCTTCTTTTATGTCACAAAAATATTTTTTTTTTCTGTTTTTAAGTAAAGGAAAAATAATTTTTTTAATTTTTAAGATTTAAAGTTTTACCACCATGTTTTGTGGTAATACTGTGAGAACTATAAAAACGATTTATTGATTATTTGTTTAGGTAACTGTATGGGTGTGACTGTGTGTCACAGCAATTATAGTCCCACAAACACAAATGCTGATCTTGAAAAACATTCCCATTTGTAATTTGCTTCTTTAGGACACCCACCACTTAAAGAAATGTGATTTATATAATCAAACTGCTTCTCGTAACTGCATTTAATCATGTTTTTAAATTTATTAGTATTTATTGACACTTTTAAGTGAACAGACAACAGAAAAAAGAGTTAAAAATAACAATTTGAACAGTTTTGGGGGTTTTAAACAGTATTAATTGGAATTTATTGTGACAATAATAAATCCGAATTCTTATCATAATAAGAAATTTATCTTGATAAATGATAAATGTTGCGGTAAATGCGGCCCTACAAATATATTTATATCATGTCTTTCTATCCCTCAGCATTGTTTCGTCTTTGTTTCCTCCTTCCAAGCTAATCTGCATCTCAGTGGTTGTTATCTTCATCTGTAATTATCCAGATTCGCTCCTCCTCTTCGTCGCCTGGTTGCCTTTGTGATCCCTGCAGCTCTGCGTCGTGCCGGATCGGTTTCGGGTCTTTGGATGAAGAGATCCAGGGGGTTGAGTGGGAGGTGAAAGGGGGGAGCGAGGGTCTGTGATCCCCTTCTGTGTGCATTATTCAGCCTTGTTTGCATGGATAAGCTGCTGTGGAGGAGAAAGTTTAGAAAGAGAGAGAAAGAATGGGGGAGGAGTGTCACCAAAACGGAGAAATCGGGGCCTGGGATTGTTGGAAGTTTTAAAGATGTTATCCATCAACACAAACCCAGTGGTTCCTGTTTTTTAAGTTATTTTAATGTCCAAACATGGCAGCTGGCATCGGTATTTCCACCGCTGATTGTGACGGCTGTTTATGATTGTTGACAAAGTCACAAAAGAACCAGACGCTGTTTGCGCCTGGTTTTGTGGGCAAACGTAAACTTTCACTCCAGCAGAACAAATACAAGAGCGATCGCAGAGATAAGATGGAAATTCAATAAGTTAAAAAAATAATAATCTGATGAAGCTGGTTTGAACGTACAAATAAAATAAACTCATTTACAATGAAGGACAGTCAAAAGAATAGAAATATTTGTATGTTTGTTCCTTATTCAGTGTAGAAATATTTAAACTGAAGAACTGGACAATATGACTGAAAAACATGTGTTCCATATCAGACGATATTGGCAATTATTGATTAGTTTTTTTGTTTTAAATATCTGAAATGTTACCTAACTGGTGGCTGAACTTTCCTGTTTTATCCACAGTTTTCTCTTGTTTTTAATTTTTAAGGGAGTGTGGTGCTGCTGCACCAGTTACGCAACAGGCTGTTGCTAGGCAACCATAAGTTACTCAACGGGTTGTTGCCATTGGTTATTTCTGAGTATCTGAGATTCCCCTACTGTTCGTTAAATTTATTAAATTTGATATCTTATTAATCAAATTTCTTCTGAACTAATTTTTTCTGAATTATGTTTTGAATATTTATGTAAATGTTGTGGAAGCTGAACCCCCCAAAAACAAATAAATATCCAACATGGGCGCCACACAGCAGCAGGAACTGCTTCTGAAAACCTGCTGATGGTTTGTGTTTTATTAAACGAGTAATACACACACAGATGAGAACATAACCTAACAAATATGCTGCTCTTATGTTAAAGTTAATAAAATACAAAGATGTGTTTCTCTCTAGTTTCTAATGCTACTAAAAGTTAGCCTGGTCAAACGGAGTCACATTTGTTGTGGCCTGTGAAGCTGATTCTGATTCTAAATCTGATTGTTGTTGTTGAAATCTTTTTTTACATAAATTTAAATATGGGAATGGGTTTGGAAAGCAACAAACATTTGGACATTGTTATTCTTTCTGACAAGGAATGTAGCAATCAGCTCCATTAAACTCCTCTGTGGTTTTAAGCGTGAGGTTAACCACTATAATTACTTTGAATCATATGATGCCGATTACACAATTGTACATTTGTTTAGGAAAAAAACCCACAGAGTTCAAAAATTCCTTTTTTAAAGTATAAACTTTGGAAAATCTGCTTCGAAGTACAGCAGGAGCAGATTGAGCAGCTATAGGAGCCTGAGTTTTCTGAACATGGAGCTCAGAAGGCCGGCATAGCGAAGAGTTTTTACCTCTGTCGGTGCTTTAAAATAACATGAGCAGTTCAAACAGAGCGGAGGAGATGCTGAGGAGCGTCATGGCTGGAGGTTACAACAGAAATCCCAGAGGAAGACGTTTTGATGCTGGCGGTTTGAGCTGAACATGAATATAAAGGAGAGATCAGTCATCTGTGATGAAGTTTATGTTGTTTAGAAAATGGCTTGATGAAATTTGAATTTCCAACGCTGAGCCCTGCAGGCCTGTGGAGAGACTAAAGAATGGATCTTAAAACAACCAACAGCACTCTGTTGTTTGTTATAAAGGATTCTGTTCTCTTTTTTAAATACTGCGGTTCTGAACTAAAGACAGCTTCTGCCATTTTGTTCTCTTACCTGTGTTTTTTGCCTTTAAACCAACTCTTTTGTTCCTGAACTATTGTGTACTAGTTTTTTCTTTATAGTTAAAGGGGATCTGTTATGCAACATTCACATTTTGTACGTTTTCATTCTTCCATTTGGTTCTCAACTGCTTCTAAAAACAAACCAAGCGCTTAAAAAACCACCAAGTTGTTTTTAGGGCAAAAAGTTCCACAAATAAACGAGCTGTTTCAAAAATCTCAAATTTCAAACTACTAGGCCATTGCCTAGCAACCCAAGCTGAGCTCCAGCACATTTAGTCAGCTGGTTTTACTGCTGTATGGACCGTACAGTGGCTGTTATAAAAGACAAGTGTTTTGTTGACTGAAAACACTTGCTGGATTCTTGTTGGTTGAGCAGGAGGCTCCACTTTTGCTTTTCAAAACCATACACTGGGAAAAAAAAAGTGATGCCATCTCACTCCACATGTTCTTCCATTGTTTCTGCAGTCTTTATCTGCATGTCCATACTGATGTTTGCAAAACTTTCAGTATTCCACTAATGTAAAAAAAAAAAAAAACTTTCATAATGGAGTTGTTTCTGTTAAATACGAAAGACAATTAAAATCACATGTGAATAAGTTTGTTCACGCTATCAATCATTAAAAACATTCCGTGCCATCATCCTCCTACCACTTCCTGTTGTCCTCTTCGTTGTTTCTGCCAGTAGTAACATCTGATTGTTGATCACGTGACTTCTGTGACGAGAAATACATTAAGCCAAAAAACTATCTCTTTGTAGATGGCGCAAAAAATTTTTATTAAAAAATGTGACTTTATTTTTTTTGAACTGGTGTGTTTCCACAAAGCAAATGTATTTCCTGAAATCCAATTTGTGCAATACGGCAAACTAAGTGGATTGTCTCAGGATCTCTGCTGAACCTTTGACCTCTACATACAACCACACGCTGTCACCTGAACTAACGGCAAACACACACCTTGCAGGTACGAGCATCATGTGGCACGGATAAATCCTCCCCTGAAGGCGAACTGTAAAGGAAGGGAGTGGTGGTCAGATGAAAAGTTAACTCTCTTGTACAACCAGTTTCTCGCTTTGTTGTGTAAAATCCTCCCCGAAGGTGAAGCCGTAAACCCATCAGTCAGTTCCCACCAAATAACTCCGCAGATTTCAGCTTTATTTCACACCTTAGCTAACTGATCCCGGTGGCTGTTAGCCCTATAAATGAATAAATTACACTCTGCCTTTTATCCTTCGCAGGAGCATCTGATTCATCTTTCTGCCCCTGAAGTAAAACCTGTGCTCATTCACATGATCCTCATCTCCTTCCAGAGAAAGCGGAGATTAGAGAGACAGAGAAGGCAAGAGGTTTTTACCCTTTGATCTGAAATCTGTTACAGAGATGAGTTACAACTGGAAAAATGGTTTTCAATGAGCGAGAAGAGTAAATATCAAGATCCAAGGTAGGAAAGAGAGAGAAAGAGGAGATTTATAAAGCAAATGGTGAAGGAAAACAACAACAAAAATAGATGTGAGGAGAGGATTTTATATTGTTGATCAGGGAAAACATCCTTCTAACACTAAAACAGATTAAAATGTTTCATCTTATGTTTTATTTTAGCTGATACTAAAAATTAATGACTTGTTTGAAGTTGCGCAAGATGATAAATTTTATTTTTGGGTGATTCGGACATCTTCACAGATTGCCAGATTTATTGTTTGGCTTCTTTATGTCAATAAAATTAAACTAAGATTATTTCTATATTGAACTAAGGAAGGTAAAGCTAAGCTCAGCTAAAATAAGCAAGGATGAAATAAGTCTGAACTAATATAAGCTAATATAGCTTAGCAGAAACTAGCATAAAAGTTAGCTAAGCTGAACTTTATTAAAATAGGAAAGGCAAAAAGCTTTAGTTTAACAAGGTAAACTAAAGCAAAGTATAATAAAAATAAGCTAAGCTAAACTTGGCTAGAATGAAAGCTAGCCAAGTTTAGGCTAGCATAGCCTTAACAAAGGCTAGCATAGCTAGGCTGAACTTCATTAAAATAAGATGGGCAGCTAAGCTATGCTAAGCTAAGCTGACTAAGATGAGGTTCACAAAACTGAGCTAAAATAAGAAAAGTTAGGCTTGGTGAACAAAAATAACCAGAGCTAACATTGGGCGAGCTAAATTTAAATAAACACCAGAGAACTATTAATTGAAAGACTAAACATGATTCTGAGTATCTTAAGTACTCATACTATCCATTATATTTAATCAAATTACTTATTCACTAATTTTATTAATTTTGTTTTGAAGATTTATATACATTTAGTGGGTGGCGAGCTTCTAGAAAACCCCATAATGTGCCACTTTTACACCAGACAGATGAAAATTGTAAGTTGTAATTTGGGGTCTAATTATATGATCTCCAGATCAGCATTTAGCCGAACGAACAAAAGGAAACGATGCAGAATATATTTTCATTACCTTTACTACCTCTTCAGTTGTGGGTAAGGGGGCCTGGTGAGCCCAACAAAGGTCTGAGGAATGTCTCCTCCTCAGTCCAGACAGCCTGAGGAATGTGGAGGAGGCGCTGCTCAGCTCAATGAAAAGAAAAGATAGAAACAAGGAGGAATCCTGTGATTGGGCTCACTCCATGTCCGCAGCGTCAGCTCCTGCAGTCGCAGCGTGAGAAACAACAAAGCAACCAGAGGAGTGGAGTGTCCCTCCATCCTAAGACCCCATACGCTCCATCGCTAATCATAGGAATGACAGGAATGGAGAGACTTTTAAAGGAGATGCCAGATTGATAACCTGTACGATGTGAGGAAGAGCTAACACTTAGAAAACGTTCAGGAAAGTACGGAAGAGGATTAAGGCCTAAAAATATAAGAATTCTGACTTTTTTCAGATTTCAGAGAAAAAATTCAGAATTCTGAGATTAAAGTCAGAATTATGAAAAAAAAAATCTGAATTTTGACCTTTTGTCTATAAATTTGGACTTTAAAAACAATCAGACTTTTTTCCTCAGAATTTTGACCTGTTTTTCTCAGAAATTGGAGACATTTTTCAGAATCCTGAGATGCAAGTCGCAGTTGTTTAGTAAAAAAAATGTCAGAATTTGGAGACTGAAATTCCAAAGCCTGACACAAAAAATAATTCATAATTTTGACATTTTTCTCAGAATTTGGAGAAAATCTTCAAAATTCTGAGATTCAAGTTGGTATTGTTTAATTTAAACTGTGATCTAATTTAAACAAATAAATTTCTGCCAAAAACCTCGGAAATTTCGAAATAGAAAAGTCAAACATTTGCTTGAAAAATCTTGAATTAGATTGAAATTGAAGAAGTTTTCTAGAAACTAACATTTTTTTAGTCTGAGAAGTCAAAGATTTTCTACTTTTTCTAGTAAATTTTTGAGATTAATCTCAAAACGTGACATTTTTGTCAGAAACATTTTTCTATCTAGTTGCGCCGTCGTTTGTTTCTCCTTAATTTCGCTCTTCCCATTTATTCTTCCACTTTCTTCTGACCTCTTGTAAAAACATCCAACCTTAGTCTTTCTCTTACTGAGAGGTTCTTCAAATATTTATATAGCTGATGTAGCTGATCAATAATCAGTGCGGCTTCTCTTCACAATGCTATCACCGACCTGTTTGTGTTTCATGCTATCAGCTGTTTAACAGCCATTGTGTTTCTGTTCCTTTAATGTCGCCCAATCAATCTGCGCAAACATGGATCCTGGAGTCAACCGAGTTACATTTTATTCACATTCTGGAGAAAAAACATGTCAAATGAAGACGTTAAACACTCAGAGGTGACTTTTTCACCTGTTTTTCCAAAACCCAACCCTCCTCAGAGCGGGAATCTTCCTTTCCATGGAGATAATCGTCTTTGCAGCTCCAACGTTTATGTTTAGCTGAGAAATAATCAGAAGGTATGAGTAGGAGGAGGCAATAAAGACGCCCAGAGCTGGGAATGTCACGGTCAGCGGGGCAAACACGTGTTCTTCCCACACAATGAACAGGTCAGGTATTTACTGCCGGATCCTCAGACAGCTTTATTCGTCTCACAAACGTTTTACATCGTCAATCTGAAGCTGAAGGGATCCAACCAGGCTTAAGACACGTTGCAGAAAGGAAAGAAATGTACCAGTAAAGGAAACATTTATATCCTTTACTGATGGGATATAAATGATTTCACCTTGTTGTTTGTTTCTTTACTCCAAAATCTTGCCAAGTATTTTTGGTCTGGTTTCTAGTCCAAATATCTTATTACAATTAAAATGGGACTAAACTAACTTATCAGCAACTTTTCAGCGACATGTATAAGATTTTTTCATGTAAATATTTCCTTAATATTGATGAAAAGTGCTAGTTCTACTGGTATAATATTCTATTCATATCACGCTTTGAGTGGGAATACTTGCATTAATATGTCTTTGTCATTATTATATTAGTTGAAAATGGTCTCAAAATGACAATGTTTTCATTTTTATCAATAATTTTCAGGACAATTTACTATCCAGCAAAATTTGTTATTGATGCAGTCGCAGCCGTTGAGTTACCTAAAAAAATAAACAGTAAATTGTTCTGGTACTACTTTGAAAATGCTAAAAGTGATGATAAGAAAATATTGCTGTAAAACTTTAAGTCCACATCGCCCAGTCATTATGTAAATGTTGTTTTTGTGAGACTAAAGCAGTCTAAACTATGATTTTTAGGTTCTAAACCACTCTGAAATTAATCATGTCGCTGTTTATTTACTCTTGAAGGCATCAGTTTGACTTCCTGCTTATTTTTGCCCAGAATATATAATTCAACTGACACATTACAGATACTCCTTCAACCTTAAAATGATGCAGAAAAATCTAAATTTTGCTCACTTGTAAATAAAATTCAGATCAAAGTTTAACGGTTTATAGTGTAAATAATCTTTTAAACGTCCAGCCGGTTTGTGTGAGGGGCGTGTCTGTCTGCTCTAACAGCATCCATTACAGTTTTAGTGACTGAAAGCCATAAAATCCTCTGCTGCCCCTTTACGGCTGAGCCTGGGGAGCTTTGGAGACTGTAAAAAAAAACACACTGACCACATTCACACCCCTGAGACCTTCTACAGGAAAACAGGAACACAGTGAGCACTTACTAACACTTTCTCTGCAGGGTCTGTTCAGCTGGACATAAAATACACACTTCAGCGTTCCTTGAACAGGTTAGGATAGATCTGTGGCCTATACAAAACATGGTCATTATTTTTTTTACACAAAATAATTTTTTGATGATGAGATTTTAGCTCTTTTAGGGGCTCTTGTCATTTTAAATCCAAATAAGCTGCTGCTGGCCACGCCCCCAAAACTCGCACATGAAAATGGCTGCAAACAGATGAGCGATTATACAACCGTACATCTTTGAAAAGCACAAGTAGAGCCTCCTGCACAACCAACAAGAATGCAGCAAGTGGTTTCTGGATGGTAAGTCAACAACAAAACACTTGTCTTCTCCAGCAGCCATGCAGTAAAACCGGCTGACCAAACATGCTGGAGCTCAGCTTGGGTTGCTACGTACAGGCGGAACTCTGCTGGGGTTGCTAGGTAACGGCTCAGCGCTTTCGAATGTGATTTAATCAGGAGCTTTTTGAAACGACTCACTTTCCAGATACCAAAAAACATAAACTTATTGCCAAAAAAAACAGCAGTAGAAATGCAAATGGAAGGACAAAAATGTGAATTTTGCATAATATGTTCCCTTCAAGCATTTGTTTGAGAACTATAATTGTTGAAGGTGTCTTGTTAAGTGAGCAAAACACCAAGAACTCTATAACTTATAGTTTGAACAAGCTTATCACATGTGATTTTAATTGAGTTTTCTATTTACTGGAAACACTGCAATTGCAAAATTGTGGTTTTTCGGCATTCGTAGAATATCAACAAAGTTTTGTGCACATTTGTAACGGAGACACATCCAGTGTGTAAATTTGACTGGCATAACCTGGAGAAAGCAAATATTGAGGATGTTTTTCCACCGGGTTGTCCGACAGATTCGGTTTGACTTAGAACCAAAGTTGCAACGTTTGTTCCATTTTCACTGCACTGTGAAACAAACTGAACCCGATGAAAAACCTGCTGTTTCTAACAACTAGCTATGAGATTTGAGAGGTAAATACTTTCACATTGGACAGAATTATTTGTTTTTTCCCTTAGTAAATTAAAATAATAGTTTAAAATATGCTAATATAACAAGAGGTTCAGTGATCTGTGGATAATTCACAACCAAATTTCCTCTGTAACGCCTGACTGGAGGTTTCTAATCCGTTAAATTATCATTTAGTAGATCTATAATCACCAGTTTGACCTTAAAACATTTTTTTTTAAATAATATAATAGGAAAAACGACACCATGGCTTCAAATTAAAGGAGCAGCTGAATGAATTCTTCCAAAGAGTTTCAGCTTCACTGATTTTCTCCTCCCACTGCTGAATATCCCAGTTCCCCCCACTGGAATCGCTTTTCTGCCCAGTTTCCAACTGGTTTAGTGTCCTCTTCCTCCCTGCAGGGGGATCAGGTGGGAACGAGGCCCGTCGCCGCTCCCAGCGCCGCCACACTTTCTCCCTGCTTCTGAGAGGCGGCTGCATGCAGCTTTTCTCAGGGTTGCTGCGTTTTTCATGTTCCCAGAAATCAGCTTCTTCCCAGGAATAATCAGGACGTTTACAGATTCAGGTCAATTTCTAAACTGGAAAACACTTTCAGAAACTAAAAGTAACAAACAAAAAGTTACTTATGTCTAGGGCTGCTGTAAACGCATACTTTAGTAATCGAGTATTCTATGGATTATTCTTATGATTAAATGCTCGGCTCCAACAGGTTCGTTTCATTTGGCTTATTAATTTTATCAGTTAATGTCATTTTCGTTAACTGATGTTTTTGTATGATGATATGTTTAATCATTTCTACTTAATGGCATTAACTTAGCAAAATATTACCCGTTCCCACATCAATATATGTAATGATAAAACAAAGATGGGCAAAAAGCAATAAATGTTACAAATTTTCTTTTTGTTCGACTAAAGAAGCAAAATTAATTTTCCAATGTATAGATATTGAAAAAAGATAATCATATATGGCATAAAAACAAGTGAATCATAGACTATTTTGAATGTAAACAAAATAAAGCAAAGCGAAACCCTGTGATGTCACTAGTGATTCAGTCTCTGTGATGTCATCAGCTGTATAACAAAATATATCAAAATTCTGCATATTTCTCATTGCTTGCAATATCACTGACAATTTCAGTCGTACGCAGAGCTCTTTTAAATCGACCGTTCAGGTAATTTACAGATCAACACATTTTATCAAACGCATTTAAGGGAAAATGTCTCATCAAGAGCCGAGATACTACAACAGAATGATGGGGCCCCCTGGGAGAAGACTGGTCCACCAAAACTCACACAGGATGTTCCCCCCTGAGGATGTCTTCTTACACAGGGAAGTCCAAAGACTGGGCTCTCTTCTGGAAATGGAGAGAGCCCGAAGGTTTGAAGACAACCAAAGACTGGCCCACATGCAAGCCGAGCTGGAAGAGACAAATATCCAGTTAAGAAGGCAGAAAGCTCTCAAAGAAATGTTTATCAACCGGGGCAAAGAGACAAAGAGGGAGCTCGAGAGAGTAGAGAAGTTGAGTGATCCAGAAGCCCTTAACGCTGTCATCCTTGCTACCCAGGTTCACGACGACGTGAAACACAAGAGGAAGAAGTTGCTGCAAAAAGACTTTGAGGAATTAAAGGTGGCCCACCTCCTCAGCCAGAAAGCATTATCGTCTCAAATCCAGGCTGAAGTAGACAAAAGTAAGGCCCTCCAAGAAGAACTGGACAAAGTCCATACTTTATACAAGAAGCTGCTCTCTAAGCATGAAGCCGAGACACAAACGTTTTGTGAGGAGCAACAGCTACTTGAGGATCTGAGAGATGAAAAGGACCATATGTTTCAGAACGTGTCAGAAAAGATCGCATTTCTCCAAAACAGTTTCCAGGAAGAATTGAACCAGATTAAACTTTCATACAGAGAACTGGACTGTAGGTGTGACAAAGATGTTTCTGGACTGAAACAAAACGTGGGAACATGTCAGCAGGAGGTGGGATGTGAGAAAGATGCGAATTTGGGAAACGCAAATGAGACTTTCATCAACAGCGTGACAGCTGATAAGGAAGACGACGTTCAAAAAATGTCAAAAGAGATCACAACTTTGCAAAAGAGGGAAAAAGAAATGCAAAATGAATTAGACGGGGTTAAAATTTCATACCAAAAACTGAAAAGTAAGTATGAAACGGATGTTACTGAGTTACAACAGCAGGTTGAGGCATATTGTCAGAAGATAAAGTTAAAGAAAATCGCTAATTCAAAGAGAGAAAAGGAGTTGATATACCAAGTAGAAACATATCGGGAAGAGGCAGATCGTGAGAAAAAAGCCAATTTGGAGAGAGCAGAGAAGGACCTCCAGCTAATCAACACACTGAGAGCTGAGAAGGAACATCTCTGTGAAAAAATGTCCAACGAGATCGAGATCTTGCAGCAGAAATTCATCGGGATCGCTAAACATTTGAAATGTAATATGGGCCAATGTGAAATAAACCATTCTGCACTGCAACAGCAGGTGGAAAACCTACAGCTGCAAATAGTTCAGGAGAAGAAAGCTCACTTGGAGAAATCAAAGCAGGACAAGGTGCTTCTCAACGAGGTGAGAGCTATGAATGCTGCTCTCCAAGAGAACATGACAAAAGAAATCAAATTCCTGCAGGAAAAGGAATCGGATGCGAGGACTGAGTTAGAGAAGGTTACAGGTTTATACCAGGAGCTGAGTTATAGGTATGACAAGGATGTTGCTGCACTCAAACAGGAACATCCGGTTTGAGTAAAAATCGTGACAAAAATGTTAATTTGGAAGGATCAAGTGAGGATAAACAGCTTTCCAACACTGAGAGAGCTGAGGAAGATCTCCAACAAAACGAAGCGCTCCGTCAAGAGAAAATGTAAAAAGGCAAGATTTCCCCCCATTAACCGACCAGAAAACAGATCCCTTCCTAACCCAATTCAAAAAGCATTCAAAGAGGAATTTGAATAATAAAAACAAAAAGTGGGCAGCACTGGTTAGCACTGCAGCTTCACAGAGAGGAAGCGTCAGGTGTGTGCAGTTGGCATGTTTTCCTCGTGCTGCCGTGTGGGTTTTCTCTGGGTGCTCCAGTTAGCCCACACATCTCCTGGAAACATGTAGCTTAGGTCAATTGGTCAATGTAAATTGCCCCCAGAAGAGTTCAAGAAACTGCAAGAATTGCTTGAAAAAAGATCCAAAAGTCATTGTGGTATCAGCACTAAATCTAAGACTATTTCCTCATGTTAAAAAACAAAAACAATACAACTCTGTCTTCCTCTTTCTCATTCTTTCTTAAGTAATTAATGTCTCTCTCATACACACATACATATACACATACATATACATATATACATACATATACACATACATATATATATACACATATATATATATGTATATATATATATATGTGTATATATGTGACATATATATATGTATATGTATATATATATATATGTTATATATTTAACTTTATATATAAAGTTAAAGAAAATCGCTAATTCAAAGAGAGAAAAGGAATTGAAAAACCAAGTGTGTATATATATATCGTACATCTTTGAAAAGCATTAGAGCCTCCTGTATGACCAACAAGAATGCAGCAAGTGTTCACAGTCAACAATAAAACACTTGTCTTTTCCAGCAGCCATTGTACGGTAACACCTGGTGACCTAATGTGGTGCTCAGCTGGGGCTGCTAGGTAACAGCAGTACTCCACTGGGGTTGCTAGGTAACAGCAGTACTCCACTGGGGCTGCTAGGTAACAGCAGTACTCCACTGGGGTTGCTAGGTAACAGCAGTACTCCACTGGGGTTGCTAGGTAACAGCAGTACTCCACTGGGGCTGCTAGGTCACAGCAGTACTCCACTGGGGTTGCTAGGTAACGGCAGTACTCCGCTGGGGTTACTAGGTAACGGCAGTACTCCATTGGGGTTGCCGGGTAACGGCAGTACTCCACTGGGGTTGCCGGGTAACGGCAGAACTCCACTGGGGTTGCCGGGTAACGGCAGAACTCTACTGGGGTTGCCGGGTAACGGCAGAACTCCACTGGGGTTTCTAGGTAACGACAGAACTCCACTGCGGTTGCTAGGTGAGGGACAGTGCCTGCTGATTTGTGACATTACATTTGGAATTGGCTCATTTTCAGGCCCCCCAAAAGCATTACCTTATATACAAAAACATCTGCTTGTTTTTTTATGCGCCTGGTTTTTGGAAGCAGTAGAATGTAGCATATTTGTAAAGACAATATACTGCAATATAAATCAATGTAAATGGTTGATGAATAAAAAGGTCAAAAACTTTTTCATTAATACTCAAGAATTATCGGTTCAAAACAAGCTCATATATTTTGCTTTAAAGTTACTTTTAAGTTATTTTTTTCTTAATTCAAGTGGACTAAGATATTTGCATCAGAAACTAGACAAAAAATGTTGGTAAGATTTTATGTTTTTGCAGTGAAAGTACAAGAACTCATCCTCTTCCCTATATAGTTTTGCTTGTTTGAATATTTAATAAAAATCTGACAGCAGAACTAGGAGGATTTTTTTTATCAATATAAAAGAATAACTGACTTAAAACAAACTCCTACATTTGAAAAGTTATTTTGATGAGTCCATTTGGGTCTCTACTGTTTTAAAAAGCAGTAGAGACCCAAATGGAAGTACAAAATCAACTTTTTCACCAGTAATCATGAATTATTAGCTTAAAACAAGCTCTTATATCTTGCTGAAATGTTACTTTTAAGTTATTTTTGTCTTATTTAATCAGAAACAGGAAAATATTCTTGGTAACATTTTGTTTTTGCATTGAAGGGTACCTCAACTCTTCTTCTCTATATTATTTGTGTTGCTTGTTTGATCGTTTGGATGATTAATAAATAAGTAAAATGAGGATTTCTGAGCAGATTTTCTCTGGACAGGCTGCAGGCCCGTTTACGGTGGGACGTCCTGTGTGTCTGGACCCGAACACACAAACCGCCCAATAGGTGCTGCAGTGTTTGCTCTGCACTGAAAACACTCTCCAACTATCAAGTTTTTCTTTCCTTTCTTGCTTTGTTAGGCTCGGGGTGAAAGTTCAGTGGTGGAAAAAAGGGCCGGGGTCACGCGGATCGATTTGGCCCTGTGACACCGGCCCGGGTTGTGGGGGTGGTATTTGGAGGAGAATGACCTCTCAGACACTGTTGCATTTTCGCAGGGCGGATCGGGTTACCCGACCGGGAGCTAACGGGCTTCCGACCCGCTCAGGGCTGTCAGCCGATATCTGCGGAAAGGTCAGAAAAGTCCTGACTGGTTACCTGCTCAAATACATTCAAAGTATTCATTTTTAATCATTAAATGCTTAAATTATTCCAATTAAACATCATGTAAACTGTTAAGTTTACATTTTGATTAGCAGTTTAGGTTCAGATCATTTATAATTTAGGGATAATTAACTTGGATAATTTTAAAATATAACATTTTGTTTAATTTTTTTTCATTTCATCTACACTGAAAAAAGAAAACTAGTGGTCCAACTTTAAAAAAGAGTTAATTTGGTACAAGTAATCAAATTAAGTTTGAAAAACTTAATTCAGCATGGAACGCATTAATCAATATCAGCTGATATTAGTCATTTTTTCACATGTTATCTGTTCATTTTGTAAAACTGGGCCAAAATGAAAAAACAAAATTTATTTTTATTTTGTTGCTTTTTTCCAGAAATGGTAAAGAAATAAATATGTACTGTACATATAGTAAATGTCATTATTGGCCATAGCAGCAATATTAACATCAATATCAGCCCAAATTTTTATATTGGTGCATCCCTACAAATTAACTTTTTTTAATGTTGGATCTCGATTCTCGTTTTTCAGTGTAAATAAAGTCAAAATCAGGACAAATTAAACAAAAATCATGTAAATTATACCAAGAGCAAGAAACAAGGAATAAATCTGATACCTTTTTTGATTAATATTATTTAAGAGGAAGGATGAAAAGGTTAATAGTTTTACTTCAACAAACAAATTATACATGCACTGTAAATCTTAGTGAGTATTTTAGATCTAGTTTTTAGTGCCAATATCTTAGTACACTTGAAATAAGACAAAACTAACTTACAAGTTACTTTCAGAAAACTACAGGTGCTTGTTTTACTTCAATGATTCTTGAATATTTATTTATTTTTTTAAATAATATTTTCATTTGCAGAATATTTCACTTAAAACAAGATATATCTCCAATGTTATAATTGAAATATTCTCTGAATATTTATGAAGTATTTAAAACAAGCCCTAAAAAGTTACTTATTATTCACACTAGAGACTAAACCAAATATACTTGGTAAGGTTTTGTGTTTTTACAGTGTAATGTAATGTTTGTGTAGACTGAGAGCCCAGATATATATTTTAAAAAACACTACTACTGAATTATGGATTAAATCCAGGTTGTAAACCAACTTAATCAACAAATTCACCAGTGTCACAAACAGACCCTCCTCTACTGAAGAACAACCTGGATTTAATCCATAATTCAGTAAAAAAAAAAAAAATCAGATTTTTTATGCTTTTTATTGTAGTTTTGAATTTGTTTGAATCACATTGATAACCAGACAGTCAGAATAAATGACTGTATTTACAAGATGGCTTTTCAATTTGATTTATTTCAGTTTCTACAGTAACATCTGAACTATTGGAGAGGTTTTACGTCCCTCTTATTAAATATAAGTTTACAAACATTTTTGGAGGTGAATACTAGTGGAAAAAAATCAGTATAGTGGATTTAGTTTTGTGGAAGCAACACAGAAATGTAGCTGTTTTATTAAAAGGAGAGTAAAACCCCCAAACACAGACCCCCTGCTGAGAGATCGGGGGAATTATCAGGTCAATGTTGCCCTCATGTGGTCAAGTCAGGGAATGTTTTCACTTCCCTCCTGGTTTAAAACTATTACAGAGGCTCTAATTAACAATCACACCACATTTATTTATTCCTGCACAAATAAATTAATTTATTAATGAGCTGAAAGGCTCTACAAATAAGTGCATGAGTTTTTCTGAACATTTTAAGTCAAATGTATTTGTGTATTCCAGCTTCAAGTGCTTTATTCAGTCATTAGTGATGAAACAAGTAATAAACATTACATTTTGTCAAAAAAAATAATAAACAGCTTAAAATATGTCAACTATATTTTAAGTTGTTTATTACTTAAAATACAGACTGTTACAGTCACTATGTAACTGTAACAGTCTTACAGTTACTATGAATCAAAGGTAACAGATACCATAATTGTACAGTTTGACATTTCAAAGCTAAATTTCATGGAAACAGTTTAAAAAGAAACTCATGGTTTTTGGGAATAAGTCTTCAGCGCGAGGATGACGAGGCCGTTTTGGCCGTAGCAAAGTTGATTTATTTCACAAAACTGCACTGGAAACACTTTTTCACATGATCAACAACCAGGTGTTTTACTGATGAAAACCACAAAGAAGAAGACGACAGGAAGTAGTTGGAGGATCATGTTTTAAATAAGAAGTTAATTTTAATTTAATTTCTTATTTACTGGAAACACCAATTGCAAAATTGTGGGGGGTTTTCGACATTAGTGGAATATTGGCAAAGTTTTGTGCACATTTGTAATGGAAAAGCAGCTATTGATAATAAAATTGCATAATTTGGAATTGCAAAAATAAACGTGCTTAATGGAAACTTTTTTGCTTTCATCAGGAGTCACGTGATCAACAACCGGATGTTACTACTGGCAGAAAAATGGTAGACGACAGGAAGTGGTGCAGCATGTTTTTAATGACTTGTTGGTGAACAAACTTATTCAATAACTACTTTATTTGCATTTATTTAATGAAAACAAGCAACAACAAAAAAAAAAAAGCCCTTAATTATTATCCTGTCATTCTGTTAATTTGGACATTTTTGGCGCAGCTATTTGTTTTGAAAACTTCTGACAGACTTTGGACTTGATTTGGGCTCCCAGTGTGAAACTCGAGTCTTGGTAACTTTATTTATCTGGTAATAAAGAATTAAAGATGCTGTTATGTGAGCTACACACTGCAGCTGCTGCGTGTTTTACTGTGAAAGAATTAGCTTGATTCTTTTTCATTGATCACAGTGGATATTATGGGAGGTTCTAATAATTTATTCATGTTTGTTGTAACTTCATAATAATGTCTCTCCAATTGAAAACTATTAAAATGACTTTGGATCATTTCAGAACAAAATAAATCGTAACCAACAGGCTCCGACAGACTGTAGCTGCTAAACTAGCTTCTACATCACAAGACCATGTCCGGTCGGTAATTACAAAATAAAAGTACTTCCTGTTCCACTACTATTATTAACATTTTTAAAGGTTTGCCATTTTATTTGTTTATTTTATTAAGAAAAACACGAGACTGTTAGAAAAAGAAGTAGTGAGGATGAATACATTGTCTTTCGATTGGATGTTTGTGGAAAATGACATTTAAAAAAGTATATTTTTCAATATTTGTCTAAAAGACATGTTAGAATATAATCCTTGCGAAGAAAACTTTGAAAATTTCTGAATTTCAAAAGTCAAAGACTTTCTGAGTTTTTTTCCCACAAATTTTTGACTTTTCAAACTCAGACATTTTCTTGATTTTTCTAGAAAATTCCAAAATTTGCAAGAAAAAGAACTCAGGAATTTTTTGATTAAAATTAGAATTTTTTTGAGAAAAAACTACAAAATTTCAGAATTTCAAAAGTCAAAAATATTCGACTTGGAAATTTTTTGAGTTTCATAAGTCAGAAACTTTCAACTTTTGGAACCCAGAAATTTATGTTTCTTCTTGAAAATTTCAGAGATTTTTGGCAGAAATTTACTCCTCCATTTTTTTTTTAAATCTACAATAGCCTTCATATGCCATCGTAGTTTCTACACCTGCAAAAACAGAACAAAAAACGACGACATTTTCATATGTTATAATAACTAAACCACTGAAAGCTATTATTGCATAATATTATTATGTAGCACCCAGAAAGAGCTTTTGCACTGGGAGATCATGCAGAGATACTTCTGGGATTTGAACTTTATTCCTTTAGAGCACCAAGTCTTGGATTTTAATTCATTGTAGCATCTGAGCATCTCCTGCTTTCCATCTTCTTTCTTTGACACCCGGGACGTGTTTATATGCTCCTTCTGGGTTTTTCTGCTGATTTATGGAGGATTTCGGGGAAAACCCCCCGGGGGGGAAGGAATGATTCCTGGGGAAAAGCTGAACATAATCTCATCACATTCCTCCTCCTTTTGATCACTTTCTCCTCGTCCAGGAATCTCACATGGAATACATAAAACTGTGCAGAAATTATCACGGTAATAATTTTCCTGCCACCAGATGGCATTCAAAGGAAACTCTGAGCGTGGGAGGAAGACAATCACTGGGAGGTGTTTCCCAAAAGAGGAGGAGAGAAGGAGGAGAGAAGGGGGAAAAAACCCAGAGAGGGACAGCAGAGAAAATGGACCGAGAGCTTTCCGTACAGACGCATGTGGTCAGGAATGTTTCCATCCCTGCTTCACAAAGTAAAACCTCTTCCTCCGCTCTCTGTCTCGTTCCCGTTTCCTTGGCATGAACGGCTCCTCTGTTTGCGTTTGCAGTGACTTTCTCCAGCCGGGATCTGGACAGATGTGGAAACTTCTCTCAGCGCCAGAGGAAGCCGGATAGATCAGCCTGGAAGCAGACGGCCGCAGCCGCCAACCCAACACAGTGAGTTTTACAAACTTGCACTGCAAAAACACAAAATATTAACAAGTACTTTTGGTCTAGTTTCAACTGAAAACATCTCAGGTCACTTTAAACGAGACAAAACTAACGTAAAAGTAACTTTTCAGCAAGAAATAGGAGCTTTTTTAGTCAATAATTCCTTAATATCGATGAAAAATTACTAAACTCATTAGAAGATTATTGCACTTATAAAATTTGAAGAATATGTTTTATTAAAAGTGAACAAATCTGCCAGGGTAACTAGTAATTTTTCATCAATATTCAAGACTTAAAACAAGCCCCTGCAGTTTGCAGAAAAGTTACATAACTTAGTTTTGTCCTATTTCTCATCAACTAAGATATTTGCACTAAACTAGACCAAAAATATTTAGTAAGATTTGGTGTTATTGGAGTATAGAATGGAGAAAAGGTTTCCTACACTGTAAAAATATTTCCAAGTATTTTTGGTCTAGTTTCTAGTGCAAATATCCTCGTACAATAGAAATACGGCAAAACTAACTTACAAGTTACTTTTCAGCAACATATAGAAGCTTGTTTTAAGTAAAAAATCCTTTAATACTAATTAAGATTTTTTTTGTTTGTTTGTTTTAGTTGCACTGGTAGATTATTCCACTTATAACAAAACATTTTCCTACAATCTGCCAGTGGAACCAGTACTTTTAAATTAAATCATTGACTTAAAGCGAGCCCCTATATCTTGCAAAAAAGTTACATAAGTTAGTTTTGTCTTATTTCAAGTAGTCTAAGATTTTTGCACTGAACTAGACCAGAATTATGACATCTGTTGATTTTAAACTGATTTTTGTGGTTTTTGGATTAGAAGAGGTTAGAGAATACCTTAACTGCAAAAATGCCTATTTTTTTTACTGTAACTGCATTAAAAAAGAGTTGCTTTTATTCTGAAAGTACAATCAGAGCTTTGTGTATTTTAGGAAACAGAACTGTTCTTTATGAAAGAATCATTTCCTGCAGCTGCAACTTTAAAAGTGGAAATAAATCAGGTCAGCTAATAAAAAACTAAAAAGTTTTAGTCTTACTAATTTGTCGACTCTGTCACTGGTTCATCTGCTGATTCATCTGAGTCTTTTTTTCTGCAGGAATGAGTCAAAAGTCAAAGTTATGTAACTTAAAAAAGTGCTCATAAACAAGAACTGTGGTGAAAATGTGTGAAAATCTGAGAAAATCCAAAGGAAAGCAGTGAAAAATGCCCAGAAAACACCTTTTATGAGGAACCAGTTCAGAAAAAGAACTGGTTCAGAGTTGAACTTCTGTTTAGATTCAAGAATCTGTTCAAAGTTGTAAGAGAATAAAATAATTGATTTTGAGACAATACATGGTTCAGGAATCGGTTTCAGAATCAGGAATCTGTTCAGGACTTTCTTCAGATTTGGGAATCTGTTCAGAGCAATACTTTGTTCAGAACCAAGAATCAGTTCAAAATGTGATGCAGAAATCATTCACTGACTTTGGGTCTGAACCAAAGGATTGGGCCAGAAAGAGAACGGTATGCACCATCATCATCATCACTTTACAAAAGGTTCTTTTGATCACTAATGAATCAACTAAGAACTGCAATGGAAACGCTTACATTTGCATCCCACAGTCAAAACAACTGGATGTTACTGCTGGCGGAAACACCAAAGAAGAAAACAGGAAGTAGGAGGAACTCTGTGTGGGATGTTTTTTAACTTATCCAGGACTGGTTTTAATTGCATTTCTTATTTGATGAGAACACCGCAATTACGAAATGGTGTTGTTTTTTTCGACATCAGCGATATGTGGTCATATATTTTGCACACAGTTGTTACGGAAACGCAGCTATTGACACCAGCGTGGCGGGGATGGCTCGGTGTGAAGACGGATGAGAAACGGTGGAGCGGAGGTGCTGAGAATGACAAAGAGGACAGGAGGATTAGGGTGGGTGGCTGCGGCGCAGCATGATGTCACAGGAATGCATCGAGCCTCGCCTTTAACAAGCCGAGAGCGTGTGGAGAGCCGGCCACATCACGGCCTAATTAACTCTTTATTCCTCCGTTTTCCATCTGCGTCTGATGTGCGACTAATCTTTACCAGCCTGGAAAACGTCGGTTTCTTTAAAACTAAACCGGTACGGAGTGGAGTAAACGAATCCGGATTCTCACTAAAACATGGTCGGTTAGCATCCGTTTGGTTGAAACACAGGGAAAGGAAAGATGATGATGATGATGATGGTGGTGGAGACAGCAGGAACAGATGCAGAGTGAAGGATAATGACTGACATGGTGTGTGGGAAAGCTCGGCCCCAGCAGCAGCTGGAGAGACGATGACTAACATCAGCAGTGAGGTAAGATGGCTGCGTGGAGGGCAGCTGCTTCTGTAAACCAACCTCACTGAGGTCACACTTATTTATGGAGGCCGCATCATGCTTCCAGATCTGGGAATTAGATGGCAAGCTTTAATTTAGTCTCAAGTCAGGCATTTCACTTCCTTCTTAACCCCTTCTGCTAAAACTCCTCTCTGTCAGTCATCTGAGAAAACGTTCTTGTTGAAAGCTAACTCTGTAAAGACTTGCCGTATTTTCTGGACTATAAATCACATTTGTTTAGAAATTGTCAAACATGAGGGAGCTCTAGTTCTCGTGTGCCTTCACAGTTCCTGAAACTTTGTAACGGATGGCCAGCTTGGCAGGCGGTTGCTATGGAGTTGCTATGGCAACAATAAACAAGCCACAGTCTTGGAACTAGCTCTCCCCTCGTTCCTGTCTAACATAAAAACAAGATAAGTACATTACAACTATTACTCCATTACAGTTTTTGAGTTTTCTACCCTTATTCTCTGTGTAATTCTGAGATAAATATCAGAGATATTTATTGTAGTACCTTCTGTCAAACTAGCTAAATTAGCTTAGCTAATGTAGCTTTTGTCTGCTAGCTAAGGGTTCAGTGGTGCAGATCGCTTCCTGTTCAGACTTGCGAGAACTATGTATTGATAGGTTTAGTGAGAAGTTGTGTTTAGTTTTCTGCTTTTTATAGGTGACCTATGATGCTTCCTTCAACAGGTTAGCATAGGTTTCTGGTCTAAAGAAAACATGTTCATTGCATTTTTTAGACAAATCATTCTCAGATAGTGAGATTTTCTTCCCTGTTTTAGGGAATCTTGTCACTTTCAATCCAAATAATCTGCCGCTGGCCACGCCCTCCCAACTTATCATTTACATTCGCAAGTGAAAATGGCCACAAATGCACAATTATACAACCCTATATCTATGAAAAGCAGAAGTAGAGCCTTATGCACAACCAACAAGAATGCAGCAAATGGTTTCTGGATGGTAAGTCAACAACAAAACAGTTGTTTTTTCCTACATTGAGCAGTAAAACCAGCTGACCAAACTTGCTGGAGCTCCACTTGGGTTGCTAGGTGACATGCTGGCCTTAGCTGGTGTTGCTAGGTAACGGCAGAGTGCCTACTGAATGTGACTCAATGTTCAGGAGGTTTTTGAAATGGTTCATTGTCCAGACACCAAAAAACATGAACTTGTTGCCAAAAAATGGTGAGATGTTTTTAATTAAGTGCTGTTTTTTTGTTGTTGTTATTGTTTTATTAAGAAACAGTAGAGACCTGAAGAGAAGCATAAAAACGTGAAAATGTGAATTTTGCATAATAGGTCTCCTTTAACGCATCAGTCAAAGAATGCATCATAAAGTAGAAAAAAACAAATGAGTCGCAGGAACGGCCAAACTATGAATGAAACTTTGTCTTGTCATGTTAAAGTTTATTTATATACCACTTTTACAACAACCTGAGCTGACCAAAGTGCTTCACAATAATTACATTATCATAGATATGTATGGTAAAATAAGAAATAAAATTAAGTTTTATAAAATGATAAAGTAGTTCAGAAAATACTGCAATAAAAGTACAGAAAGCATTAGCTCTTACTTTGGTATTCCATGTGGTTTCTGAACCAACAGGGAACGTAAAAACAAAGTTCTGGATCTGCTCTTAGTTGCACATATTCTTAAAAAACTCTAAAGAAATCTAATTTCATCTGACTGTATCCAGGATTTCATCATAGACTGGAGCAATTGCTCTGTCATTGCAGAGGTATCTCTCCTCTGTCCCTCCGTTCTGCTCCGTTCTAAAGATGCCATAAATGTGAACTCCTCCACTGGAGGCAGAGACTCGTCCCAGACCTTAAGGCAGCATTCCTCTGCTTTTCCAGTTGGGAACCATGGAGACTGACGGGAGCTAACCAAGGCACCAAGAAGACATCCGTACATTTAAACTCTTCCTCATTGTCTTCTTGATGACATTTCTTGAACACAACATATTAACATGTTCAGAATCTGGAATGTGGGTAAACCGGGTCCCTGGTCTTCATGGGGTTCGGGGACCACAGCGTGATGTCAGCATTTGACCATGCAGTTTTATTAGGGATGAGATGAAGGCCAGTCACAGTCGGTTTTGTGCCTGTTTTACTTTCCTTGTCAGAGTTATAACAACTGTTGCGTTTTTGGAGCGTAGTCAAAGTTTGAGGTCCAGCCACGCCCCTCTAGCAAGCATGAAAAGTCAGGATTTTGATAACTTTATATCCTCTATGCCTCAGAAGCAAACGCAACAATTTTCAAGTCAATCAGTCAAAACCTCTACGAGGAGTTTGATGAATACAGAGGCTAAAATTAAATTCTGTGAGTTTGCATGAATGTCTAAACCGCCAAGAAAACAATTCATTTAGTGGAAGCATAATAAGAAACAGAGATGCAATAGGCCTTAGCAGCGTCCCAGCTGATTGGCCGAATAATTGACTGCTTCGGAAATCCCAGCCAATAGGATGTCAAGTAGGATTTCAGCTTTTTTT
The DNA here is from genome assembly GCF_000485575.1 of Poecilia formosa. Lineage (NCBI taxonomy): Eukaryota > Metazoa > Chordata > Actinopteri > Cyprinodontiformes > Poeciliidae > Poecilia > Poecilia formosa. The sequence goes on along the minus strand of NW_006800306.1, from coordinate 549,548 downwards.
GCTTTGAAAATGTAAACTATGTTCTAAAAAAAGCTCCCATATCTTGCAAGAAAGTTGCCTATAAGTTAGTTTTGTCTTCTTTTAAGTTCGCTGTGATGTTTCTACTAGAAGCTAGACCAAAAATACTTGGTGTTTTTGCAGTGTATGGGCCTTTTCTGGCCAAACCTTGTTATTCTAAAAGTCTATTGGCAGACCTAACTCATGTCGCCATGTTGAAACGACAGCCTTTTAAACAAGTTAAAGTTTTACATTGTTCTGCCAGAAGCATTAACATTTAATGTTCTAACCGGGAACTGTAGAGTCTGGGATGGAAATGTTCGGTTTTATTCTAATTTCTCTGATGTTGGAGTGAAATTTCTGGCATGTCACTTTTTTTGGTTAGATTTTCACCCCAAATATCCAATTTCAGGGGTTCAGTGAAGGCATCAGGATGTGAAGTTGAAGTTATGATATATTTTTTATTTGTTTAGGTGGACACGTCAGCATCCACTCAAAAAAGATACATTTATTATCAAAAGTTTTTAATGAATTTTTCATGCATCAAAATGTCTGTACCAGGAGAAAACATACATTCATGAAACAGGAAAACATCAGATCATCCTAAAGAGTCAAGGAAAGTTGGATAAACAATAAGTCTGGAAAGTTCTCCGCTCACAGAAAGAGAGTATGGAAAAGTAAGCGTCGCTTTTCCACTTTTCCGCTCGCTCTTCCTGAATGAAGCCTGTGTTTTAGTTAATGTGGCTGGCCGATGTGCAGCGTGGCACACCAGCTCATGCCAGCGGCAGCAACTCGGCCTGGTCTCCATTAAAATCAAATAAGTGGCTCAATTATGTGTGCACGTGTGTGTGCATGTGTGAAATGGAGGGCCGGAGCTGGATGAGAAATAAAAAAGAAGAAACGTTCAGCTGGAGCTGGCGTCCACATGTTGTAAAGTTCAGCCTGGAAGCTGTTGTAGGTTACAAAAAGCTCCTTTCTTAGACTCTAAAGGGCAAATATGATGTAAAATTCACATTTTGCAGGTTTTTGTTCTTCCATTTGGGTCTGCTTCTAAAAACTGCAAAAGTGCTTAAAAATAAACACCCAGATGTTTTTTCTCAATAAGTTCATGTTTTTTGGTGTCTGGAAAACGAGCAGTTTGAAAAACCTCCTGAATGTAAAGTCACAAATCACCAGGAACTTCCCCTCACCAAACCAAACTGTTACCTAGCAACCCTAGCAAAACTCCACCCATCACCTAGCAACCAAAGCTGAACTCCAGCACGTTTGGTCAGATGGTTTTAATTCTGCATGCACTGCACAATGGCTGCTGGAAAAGATAGAGGTTCTATTGTTGATTTACCATCCGGATACCTCTTAATGCATTCTTTTTGGTTGTGCAGGAGGCTCCACTTCCTCTATTTATTTCCAAACTAAACAGTTAGTGTTGAAATTCATAAAATTACTAAAATTCAGAAAATTCCAAGTGTTTTCTTGAACATTTTTAAGTGTTTTGTAGCAAATTTTGGGCTTTTCCAAGCTTTTTGTAGAATCTATTTCTTCTCACAATTGTTTTACTTTTGGACCGCAGACATTTTGTTTTTTTGTTTTTAGGTTGTTGTTTTTTTGTTTGTTTGTTTTTTAGAGTAAATTTCCACAAAAAAAAATCTGAAAGCTGAAAATTTGAGATTAATCTCAGAAATTTTCTTGGAAAAAAAATTTAGAAATTTTCTGACTCGTTGCATCAACTTTTGCTGCTTTCAGAAATTTCCGTGTCCATGATTTCTCTAAAGTTCTCTGAATGTTTTGTAGCAAATTTTGGACTTTTCCAAGTTTTGTAGAAAATTCGAGTTTTTTCTTGCAAGTTTTTCAGCTTCTTTTTTTTTTTAAGTAAATTTTAATCATTTGTTTTCCATGTTTTTTCCAAGAAGAATAACTGTACTTTTTCTAAAAAAAAATTCTGAGATGAATCTAAAAATTTCCGAGTGTTTTGGTGCAACTTTATTCCTTTTTTCTGTCTTCAGTGGCCGCACTGAACCTTCCTTAAATTGGTCACTTTGTTTTTTCATTTTGCAGTTCGACCTTCCAGCCGGTGAAGATGTAGTCAGCTCGGTTTCCATGGAGATGCCTCCAAACGCGGCGCGCTCTGCCTTGTTGCCATGGTCGCTGTGGTTGATGTTCGCACTGACCTCTGACTGCCAGCCGATGCTCTCCGCCCATGAAGCGGTGAACGCCACGCTGCTATTCGACAGCGGCGCCGGCCTGCGGACCTGCAGCTGCCTGGCTCCGGTACCGGACTGCGACGCGGCCCAGGCCGACTCCCGGTGCCGCTGCAGCACCGTCCCGCGGTCGGCCCTGGACCGCGCCAGCCTCGGGCGGACTGTGGCGGTGTGGGTGAGCGAGCTGTGGGTGCTGGAGGAGCTGCTCAACAGCAGCGCCGTCGCTCATCTGCGGTTGTCGTTCTGCGGCGTAGAGCCGCTGCAGAGCCGGCAACTGGTTCTGCTCGGGCTGCGGACCCTCAGCGTTCACAGCGCCGCCCCCGGAGCGCCGTACCCCAACCAGGAAATCAGGGTTTCGCCGTCAGCCGGGGCGGCGCCGGAGCCGGACTCCTCCACTTCCCACCACATGAGCTTCGTCGACATCGGCATTCTGAACGGACTGTCGGCTCTGAAGGCGTACAGCATCATCGGGCCGCCGCTTCACACCTTCTCCCAGTTCTTCCCACACCTGGTTTTCCCACTGGAGTCCAAGGAAAACTCCTCAGAAGCGTCACAGCAGACGCTCGTCACGTTCGTGTACTGAAGGAGCAGAATGTTACCGAGAAAATATTTCACATGTGGATACAAGCACAAACATTAGCAAGCTCAGGTTGCATGTTTCTCATATTTCCCATTAGCATCACTGCCATTTTTCAAGATGGCCGCCGTTTTTGAGGGTTTTTTTCTACGAAAGAGTATTAGGGCCACACCACCAAGAGATTAAAGCCATAATGTGAGAATAAAGTCAAAGTGTTTTGACTTCATTCTCACAACATCATGACTCTATTCTAGAAATATCATTAATTTATTCTCAAAATATTTCAGCTTTATTCTCATAATATTACGTCCTTTTTTTCTTGAAATATTCTGACTCTTTTCTGGTATTATTGTAACTTTGTTACAGTTCTTGCTGTTTGTAAATCTCAGTCAACTAGAAAAAGATGTAGATTTGCAACACATACTTACAGTTAGTTGTCTTAATGGTTAGCATTAGCCTCCGCTACTTTATGTGTTTCACAGCTTAGCGTTAGCTTCCCATGATTTGTTTTTAGCAGCGTAGTATTAGCTTCTGGGAATTTTTTTATATTAGCCTTATGTTAAACTACACAGTGTGGAAGCTAACACTGTATAGTGTTAGCTTCCAGACATTTTTATGTTTAGCTTTAGCTTCAGCTAATTGTTTTATCTTTAGCAGTGTAGTGTTAGCTTCCAGACATTTTTATGTTCAGCTTTACCTTCTGAAAATGTTTTATGTCTTTAGCAGTTTAGCATTAGCGTAGCTAAGCATCTTTTCAGCGAATTAGTGGTTTGTGAGCCTAACTTTTAGATAGCTGTGCCTGCTACTGCCAAAAACTACTGCCGATTTTAGTGCAGACATTTTCTCCATTACAACCATGGCGGCCATTTTGAAAAATGTCCACCAGAAAACAAAGCACAAGATCAAGAAAATACAAATGATTTCAAATGTTTAAATTTGACACCAAATATATTTATCTAATTGGCAATTTTATTGCAAACATTAATTTTCCATGACAACCTTGGTAGCCATTTTGAAAAATAAAAATATGAGGAAATGTGATTTCTATGGGTCCAATTATGCATGATTTGACACCAAAATCATTTATCTGTGATAAATATCAGCAGATTTAGTGCAAAAGTAAATTTTCATTGACGAAGATGATGGCGGCCATTTTGAATTTTGTGCCCAGTTTGGTTCTTGTATCCACCTGTGAAAGATTTTTCTAAAATATTCAGTTATCTGCTGCACTATAAAAAGTTCTCATCTACAGACTGAAAAAACAGAAAATTAGGCTGCAGCTGCTGAAAGATGTAGATAAATGGTTGGAATATTTTATATTTTCTGTCAGTTAGTAGAAATCTCTGACCAGTCATTGGACTTTTATTGTCATTTTTACATGAATTCATCCTTTTTTTAGATTTACTGAAAAACATTGCTTCTGTTAACTCAAGCTTGACCATATTTCCAATAGTTTTCAGCTTTTTATTTACCTTCCATAATGTATTAACCTTAAAGCTCAATTCTTTGCATGACCTCTAAGGTATGACATCAATACGAAGCTAATTTTACTGCAGAAAATGTTGTCAGACCTGCTCACTAATACTGGGTTTTATTGATCACATGTATCCCATCCTGCACAAATCCACTCCGACGACGTCTGAAAAACAATTTAACAGAAACATAAATCATGTGACGTAGAGGAGCGCATTCATTCCTGCTCTGCTTGTGAAGCTTTAGTTGATTTTTTTGCTCTATATTTTGAAATATTTGCCCATGTTCTTTGCTGCTGTGACTGGGTGTCATAATTTTACTAGAGGTGTGCAATATTTAATATTTTGGTTGAATACTAACTAGATACGGAATCAGCATCATCAATACTGATACTTTATCTAAATTTTATATATCATAAAATGTCTCATCTTTAGGTATTTTGTGGATTTTTCCTGAGAATTATTTTGTTGAAATTGTAGAAAATACTCTAAAATATTAACATGACAGATAGAACAAATTTGTTCAAAAGTACCATCATCAAAATCATCAATAAATATCAAAATGGTCAATTTTCCATTAATTTATTTCAACAGTAATTGTATAAACGGTGTAAGTTTTAACCTTGATTTGAAGGAACTCGGTGTTTCGGCTGTTTTGCAGTTTTCTGGAAGTTTGTTTGTAAACTAACAGACGTGTTACTTTACTAAAGATAAACACAGATGAGTTTCTCTAGATTTCATTCATCCTCTAAATCTTGAAATGTTCTTCAGGTGATAGAAGGCCGACTTTGTAACCGTCTTTGTGTCTCTGAAGGTTCAGGTCCATTTTAACAAAATATTACCAGCTTTATTTTTATTTGCTCCATTTTTAAATATAACTCTGTGCTTATTCACACCTCACCCATTTACCACTGCATGCAGTGGATGAATGGATGATTTATTAGTTCCCTGATTTCTCAGTTTGTTTGGTTTCCTGAAATTAACTCAGTCCAGTTAATCTTTTCAATCTGCTTCAAGTCAAATCCGCTCTAGCTGTTTTGTTTTTTGATTATTTTTGTTGCATCCTGTTTCGAGATTCTAATTTAGGATCTTTGTTTCTGAATTTTCAGTTTTTTCCAGCATCTTATCTTTTCCTTACAGTGTAATAAAGTCGGTTTGCTCATCTATTCGCCTTTGGATCCCTTCTGCTATAAAATGTTGCCAATTTTTCTCAACAAACAAAAGAAAATAGTTGGAAAGAATTGAGTCTGCAGTTTCATTTTTCTGTGTTTCAGTGAATGCAGCATTAATTAAAATCAAAGTTGAAGATGAAGAATTCGAAATATTTTCAAAAAAAATATTAACGTAAAATTTTGATTTTGCATTTTTTTGAACAGTAAATACTGAAAATATTTTATTTCGAGACAAAAATACGTAGTCCATACCATTTAGAACAAAATAAAATGAAAACAAATACCAAAATAAAACTAAGTTTGTTCCAGTGAACAAACTTTTTCTAAAAAAAAAAAAAAAAACAGTAGCATTAACTTCAGCTATTGCATTTTTTTATATAAATAAAAAGTTGTGCTAATTTCTTCGAAAAGCTCTGATGACTTAAAATCAAAGTCAAAGGAAAAATAAAGACGAAGAGGCTGGACTATTTTCTAACAAATGAACTGGCAAAAATGATTTTAAACTTAAACGTCTCACATAATTAGCTTTTATTTTGTTTTGTACGATTTTTAATGCCATAAAGTTATTTTCCTCCAGGTTATTCGTCCATGCCAGTCGAAGGAAATGACCAAAAGTCTGGTGATGTCGTGCTAATAAAGAATTAAGCGTTGTTGTTGTTGCATAACATTTTGCGGCCTGTTCTGCACCTGCTGGTAAAAACACGATGTGCCGCGGCAGCTGGATGCTGCTGGAAAACCTCCAGTCTGCTGCGAGCGCCTCACTCCGTCTGCGGGGGAAAATCCGTATTTATAAAGTGATTTACAGCGAACTCCTGCTGTGACATTCAGAGAAAGTCCTTTAGCAGAAAGATGAAGGAGGAACGGGACGGAGTGGAGCGACCCGGGTCAGTGGGATCACCGCTGCGTTTTTCCAGCTGGACGGACCGACTGCAGATGGCCTAATAAAACAAGTTGTTTTGAAACAGGTTGAACAAGAGTCGCAGGGTTAAGAGCCAGCAAATCCTCGTCTCTCTGGATCAAAACAAGAACTGAGAAAAGAGCCGGATTGGTTTGGATTAGTGCGACTGGAGTTCAGTGGTGGAGGAGCGGCAAGAGAAAGAAATGTGTCTTTGTTTGTGGGTCTGAAAAGTGACTGGATCAGGTTTTCACTGTCTGGCTTGCAGCTCATTTCCTGTGAGAGGCTGCTGACAAACAGGAGCCAGAGCTGTGCAGCGTCACCGCAGATGACCGGAGCTCTGAGTCAGCCTGGAGGAGCAATGAACGACACAAAGCTCTGCAGAAACCCAAAGCAGCTTTCTATGAAAGGCAGGAACACAAACATCTGGCTTTATGCATGCTGTCGCCTCTTCTTAAAGGGCCAGTGCAGCTATTTTCTTGTGAAAGTGTTGAGTTTTAGAAGCACCGAAAGGCAGTAATGAGGATGTGTAAAGTCAAGAATCAAAGAAGGTTGGTTGGCTGGATGGGAAACACTTCGGGCGAGTATAAGGACATTGTTCAAGGCTGCCACAGTCCAGATAAACAGAAAGTTGGTTGATTGGTCGGTCAGTTAGATGGTTGGTTAGTTGTTGTTTTTTTTCCGTTGCATTGCAAATGGGATGTTGTTCAAGGCTGCCATAGTCAAAACATACATTTGGTTGGCCAGTAGTTTGGTTGGTTGGTTTGTCAGTTGGTTGGTTGGTTGGTTGGTTAAACAGTTGGACAGTCGGTCAATTGGTTGAATGGTGGATTTAATTTAATTAACCTTTTGGAGCAAGAAAGTATTTTTGAATTGAATTTGGTCAGTCAGTCAATTGGT